>NW_020653852.1:20100459-20118371 GCF_003589595.1 Hyposmocoma kahamanoa | reverse complement strand
GCCATCGTATTATAGATCTTTACGGTAACGCGTCATGTGACGATCCTTGTCGTCACGATCTAGTGGGACAGCTAGTCACGACTGTCGTTCAACGATAAAAAATCGTCCTCGACAGATAGTCGTGATATGGGAACAGGCTAGACACGACAGTCGTCCAACGATAATAAAACGTGACGACATAGTGGGAACGCGCCCTTAAGTGTTAAGCTTGACGTACTTTTGACCCTATACTACGTTATATATAACATGCAGTCCTTGACATTATATCAATTGTGGTGGCCCATCTGTTTGCATTGTGCGTTTAGTCATTGATGTTGATGCAGGAAGAATTTTCTGAACTGAACAGGGTTCTGTCCACAGCACAATAAATAAAATAAAAGTGCTTAGAGGTCGGGGCACGTGTGCCACCAGTACGCGCAGTTCCACATACTTGAGCTCAGTCACCCATTTTCACTTTGTATGTTGTGGTCGTCTCAATTATCTCACGCAAAACTTCGACAATCGTGGAAAATGCCTTTTTTTGCTACTTTAGAGTGCAAAAATAATAGTCGCACCTGTAATATTATCATGTTGCTGTGTTATATCATCGTTAAGTTTCATTTTATTTTAATAAATATTTCCATTAAGGTTTATCGTAATAGATTTTTACTTATCTTTTTACCGTTGCAATATAATCGTTTTTTTTTTTTTTTGAGAACGTTAATGATCGTCGCCTCATAGTCTTTCAGTTATTGGCCATTTGATGGCATCACATTGAATGAAATATCAATATAAAATCAACACGTTGTAATTTGCAATAATAGGTATTGAAGTTTCAACGATATGCCAACACGGTAAAGTTTAAATTATATTAGCAGAATTTATTATTTCTTTTTAAATTAAAAACTACGACCAATCATTATGAAGATTTCAACATATAAATGTGTGATTTTTGGTGACAGCGGTTCTGACAGTAATTCTTGCTGTTCCGTATTTCATTTCATTTTTAGCCTTTATTTTCCCACTGCCTTTGCCCTGTGCATGTGAGAATTAGAAGGCCTTTTCGTCTCTCTTCACTTTTTCCACTCTTGCCGCTACAAGTCAAGACCTCATTATGCATCAAACTAGAACCGTGTCCTGGTATTACACATTTAAATTATGTCCTTAAAGCGGGTTGTTAGAATGGCGACCGTAGACTAACGACGAAAAAACAAAACAAGAATAAATGTGCGCGGATATTTTATTAACAAGTTATATACTAGTTAGATTAAAGCATACTTAGGTATACACACACGTAGCAAGAAACATACAATTATAAAAACGTTACAAATTGTACTGAAAAGACGTACAGTTTATGGAACAGATAGATACAAGTACGTCGACAAAACAACTACTTTGCTTTTGCGTATTAATAAACACTGTACACTTTATAATATTATTAAATTTCAAATTTCAAACTCTGCAAAAATATAATAGTGTAAGTGACAACTACTGACGTCATGGCACTAAGAAGAGCGTAGTCAATCCGAAAGAAATGCGCTGCATGGAATCGTATTGGTCTCGAAGATATGAGCTCTCGTAGATCTTTCAACGGTGATATTGTTTCTTCTCCTGAAAAAGTACACTTTATTAAATTTGTTTTGAATTGATAATCAATGATTTTTGTGAAATTACTCCACTAGTTTGTTATAATTATTAATACAAAAATCCAAAAAGTCCACAAGAAAGAAGAAAGAAAGTACACTTTAGTCAATTGTTTATGGTATACAAACTGGTAGATGGACGACAAATTGGTTAAGCAATCATCTAGAAAAATCATTGGGACCAAGCCAACTAACCAAGCCATTATATTACACCTGATCGGGCAGTCTACAGCCTACGTTAATATGTATACAAGTCGCGAATTCACAACCATAGAATCTCCGTAATCATAGAACTATTATAATATATATGTAACCGCATTTGACATTACAACGAAAAATGTAATACTACAACGCCACTATAGCGGATTTAGTGCCAAGAGCTACCGATAGATGGCATTATTGGTATTCTAAAACGCGCAAGTAAGTTGTTAACAAAATAAGTATGGACTTGGTTTTTTTGTGTTGATGTTTTGTGTATTTTTATTGGAATTTATTGGAATCAGAACCTTGAGTGGCATTTCAATGCCTCATGCAATTCTACCTCTGTGGGCAGCTGACTGAATACCATAGAAATCTTGCATAATATAAAGCTCTTATACGGTGACCGCTTTTACCCCGCAAGCTATGCGCTGTCTGTCTAATATTACAATATTGTACTTTACGCGTATTTGTTATATTTTACATAATATAAGCTTGTTGAAATAAAGCTATCTTTTCTATTAAATCGTAAATTATCTTTTTAACGCTTCCGAATTCTACATGTTTTCAATGAGTATTTCATATAAATCTCATATCTTAATTTCACAATGAGTCATTTCACCTTTAAGTTTTTTCTTTTATTTATTTATTTATATTAGAAAGACTTATGCGTTCCAGTCAAAATTTACATTAACGCTAAAATCAAGAAAGACGGTTTACAAACATCATCGAAGATATCTCTTTCTTGAAAGCTTGAAAGGTACTTGTAGTATGCACAGAACGAGATTCCAAGTTCGTCCTTCTACTTACCCACTTTTCTATAAATAATCAAATCGTCAACGATGTCAACGATGCGGTCGCTCTGTCTATAAACTTTCTCGCATCGATGAGCCAAGGTACATAGATTGAAACAGATGACCAGCAAAAAAAGGATGCTTGACAATAATGGCCATTTACTGAAGCCAGTCTGAAAATTTATAATATGTATAAGTCGTCGGATTATCACTTATTGAATTGATTGTAAATAAATACACCGTATCAGAGTACCACATGGTATTAAGCACCACCACAACGACAGTTTAAGTACCCTAGTTAATCAATTAAGAACTGTGTTAAAATAATTACTATCTTAATATTCGTGAATTTGGTTTTTTTTATATTAAATTATTTCTTGATACAAAGATCGAACAAAAACAGAGAAAAATTGTAAATTCGAACCAGCCAGACCGGAGCTAACCGCTCTCCCAATAGAGCTACAGAACGAATCAGCAGACCTTACAAATTTCTCTGTATGTTTCTGATCTTTGTTTTTGGGTATAAACGGCCGTAGCGCCACCTGCGAGAAAACTATGAAAGTTCTTTCTTCGCTCAGCCATGTACCTTTAGAGCTACCAACGGCTGACAAGAGATGTCGCTTTAATTATTACAATATTTGTTCAATTGATATCATGATGTTTTAACTACCATTTTATTCATAATATTTTTTATGTGTGAAAATACTTCGCTAGTTTGTTGTTATGTAAGTAATATAATATTTTTTTGAAAATTATTATGATTATCACTTCAATAATAGTTTTTGTGACTGTTACATAGTGAGAGGCATTAAAATACGAGTGTGGGTTTATAAAACGAGCCGACAAGCGAGTTTCATAAAAAAATCACACGAGTGTTTTTATGCCTAATTATGTAACAGTTACATACACTGCTTTATCTATACACATATCATAAGCTCTCTATGATGTGTTCAGGAGCCGCATGTTACGTCTGGTGAAAGGGCGGCAAATAAAAACTTTTCTCACAAATGACACACAACCTTTGACCTACCAACAAATGGACGTCGGGTCTAATACAAAAACCACGAAAAAAATTTCCGAATCTAACCTATACAAATGTAGTGACATGTAACGAAATATAAAAAACCTAAACATTGAATTTAAATTCTAACGTCATTGCAATACTGTCTAATTTGGCTTGCAACAATTTCAGGGCCCAAAAATATCATATTCAGTTTCTACTGGAAACTTAACAAAATGCACCTAATTAGCTTCGACTGAAAATCACTTGAACACAAGAGCAATGGAGTAGTCTTTATCGTAAATGTTAATTAATTTTTATATATATTATTTTGTCGAATTTTGTACAAATTCACTTAAAAAATATTAAAGAGTTGAGCAGATACATACATACAAATATTACTGCAGATGTGAAAATAAGAGTATACTATAAGAAATGTATCGACATTCCAACTAAACGTAAAGTCAGATATCCGTAATTCCGAAAACCGATTTATAATAAAACCGTTACACTTTAGAGTAATTTTGATGCTTTTTACAAAGAGAAAATTAGCTTTTGTTTTGTAATCTTCCTAAAAAAACACATTTGACATTATGAGCTTTCGAGCTTTTTTACGTTATTTCGAGCAAAAGAATGCTTTTGCTCGAAATAACGTATTTCAGATGTCAGACCATTGTCTGACTTCTGAAATACGTTATTTCGAGATATAATAGGTGTGATAGGTAATTCCAAGTCGTAAAACGAGTATAACAATATTTTGTTAGTTATCGCTAACGTTTAATAAAAAAATCATTTTAAAAATTATGATTAAAATCAAAGCGAGTCTATAGTTTCTTTGTTCTCCATCGCTTGTGGTTCGAACAATTGAAAATGACCAAGAAGTTTATATATGCTTCTTAAAATTGACGTAATGAGTCTCTTTCCATATTTTACGCATGCAATGTGTAGAAAAAGGACAGTTAGCTATGTGATTATTTTGTGTGCTTTTGTGATTTGTATTTACGATTCATTTATATATAAATTAAATACTATGAAACTGTACAAAATAACACTTTTAAATGAGAACTATGATAACACTATATATTATATATGTTTAGTGAAAATATGATACAAAATCCTGTTTTTACACTTTACTGCAGTAATTTTTACAAGTTATTAGTATATGGTACTGCATGATTGACAACCGCGCTGTCAGTCGAACAAACGAAGACTGTTGCGCGGTTGACGCTCTGTATGCGATTTTAACGCCCTACAGGTGCGGACACTTTTTAGCGCGAATCCGATGTCCATTTATTGGTAGGTTACAGTTGTGTGAATGCACACAACCGTAGTTTTTATTTAATTCATAGACAAATTAGAGTTGCCCCAACTATCATATAGTTCGATATCTAGTAACGTGAAATTTGTTAAAATTGTTTGCTATTGACATTTCATTTCGAATAAAACTTCATCTCGACTGATATTACAATTGAGGTCGAATCCAATTGTTTTGTTTTTCAGAGATGATCGAAATTTGAATGTAATAAAAATATCGAATTCGATGTTATTATTTTACAATAATAACATTTTCACAGTCTAACAAAACAGTTTATCTTTATGCTGGTCGTAATTCGCGGTTTTTGAACACATCATAGACGGTTTATGATATGTGTGTAGATAAAGTAATTAAATAAATTATTCATATTTGTTATCACCTTTGCAAACGTAATTCGAATGGCGACATTGCATAAATTTATCAAATTAATTATGGAATCCAAACATGTGAGGAGAATCTGAAAAAGAGAGTTGTAATAAATTCAGCCATTTGCAATAAGTGACGTATTTAAGTCCTGAAAGTTTTATATTGTTAGTAGTTACTATAGTTGTAGTTACTTGTAGTTACTCTCATATCGCAGCTATGTGGCCTTATTACTGTTATTACATTACATCGAATTTTTTCATCGTAAAACTGATATTATTGTGTAGTACGTATGAGCTGGTCGAACATGCGACATGTATAAGGCGAAAAATTTATTTTTAGCTCGCAACAAATCAAAGATAAAATGTTAGATCGGAAACATAGTTAAATCCGCAATACGCGCGAGTTTCATTGGCTCACGTGTCATTTCTCTCTGAGCCTTTATTCTGTTCAACAAATTCCATACAACAACAAATAAAGAAATATGAAGGTACAGTAAATATAAAATACTTACTCGGAATCCGAACATAGTGTTTATAAATTCACTTTGCTTAATCAACATTAAATAACATTGGCTTAATTGGTAAATATCGTCCGGTTTCCTTATTTCATTTTTCTTAGCGCTTACATTCAAAATTTGTAATCTGTCTAATCGAGTTCGTTCAGAATTAACAATTCGACTTACAGTAACACATTTTGGTACATCTTCATTGTTTGTGTTGAATTTCTCGACTATATTCCCTAAGCTGCGTAAACGGTATTCCATTTGCACAACGTGACTTACCATGTCTAAAATAATTAGCATTGCTTTAAAATTGTAAACATATTGGATTGAATATTCTATAATAATATGTAGTATTGTATACCATACAAAAAAGTCAAAAACAATACTAATAACAAGAAATAAACAAATGGACAGCATAATTTCGAGGCATGTCGTTTTGATTTTGTTATAAAAAGTCATTTTAAGTATCTCGTCAATTACATCGTAAGCATAATAATAGCTTACACATTCCTTTGTACCGTGTCTTCGTACATAAAATAAGTCAATTATATATTTAAAGAACTCTCCCATGCACAAAAACATTGTAAAGTCTTTAATTGAAAATCCATTTGTTTTAAAATCAGTGTTTTGTATTTCCTTATAGAACGCAGCAGAAGTGACGGAAGATAAAATTAATATCATTAGCACATTTTGAATCAAAGACCATGACGATACGATTTTGTTATCTTTTTTGCAAATACAGTTAAGGGCGAAACATTTTAAAAGAAAATTTGTTGGTCTCATTGTTGAGTATGTATCCATTTTGTTCAAATGTATTTATATCGATTTTTATTTTCCTCTCTTCCTAAAGGAAACACTGTAGAACGCTTTATGTTCACTTCTTATTAATTTTGTTTCCTGTTTTCTCCCTCTTTATGTTTTTGCACCGTAGTATATTTGAACAATTATTCCACATTTGTAAGTAACAATAAGCGTTTACATGTTTATAACATCTTTGTATTACAAAATTCTTCGTGTAATAAAAACCTTTGAACACCTATCTCTTTGGTTTCTAGTCACTGAACGTTGATTTGTCTATAATGTAAATGTCCGCTTGGCGTAATCATGAAATGGGAAAATCAAGTGCACAATTTGACATGAACACGCAATTTGATCAATCAAATTTCGTGTTCGTGGCGTTTAATGGATTACATACCTAATGACGTACTTCAAGATAATAAAAAGCTTTTAGGGTTCGTTATAAATTCCAACAGAAAATTGGACATGAAACTATTTTTACGAATCTAATGCGCGTACATTTATTTTTTGTAAAAACAAACCAACGTTTAGGTCCCTTTACAGCCAACGGTCTAAGGTAATTGCAGTCCAATTTTCTACAGTTTATTTTAGAATACACATTTTGACACTTCTGGTCAAATGTATAGATTTTCATTGGCATTTAAACGATCATTACGGCGTTTCCTTCGGTATGCTCGGCATACGTAGTAATACCAAAAGCTTATCGAACGCTTATATTTCAATGTGCGCTTCCTGATTGACGCGGTTCGGACAGGTGCGGGAATGGATCGTTTCAGTTTGCAGTATACCGCCTCAATTAGTAAGCGTACTTTGAAATATAAGTGCTCGGTAAATTTTCGTTACTGCGTATACCAAACGGCCTAATGTGGAGTGTTTCTGTGAACGCGTTTGTTTCGCACTGAAACTCGCAGCTTCGCCCCACTGTTAGTGATAGGGCAAAGTATGCGCGTTTTTGTGTTGCAATTTTAAAACGAGAATCGCACTTTGTTTATTTGAATTTTACAAAACCATTTGATCTAGCAAAACAGTTATTTTAACCGATTTCAAAAAAAGGAGGAGGTTATACGTTCGTCTGTATGTATGTTTTCAGATATCTCCGTCAATTATGGACCGATTTTGAAAATTCTTTTTTTGTTTGAAAGGGTACTCTCTCGTGGTGGTCCCATTGAAACCAAGTCAGAATCTGATCAAAGGATCCCATGAAAATCGAAGGAAATCCTCAAATTTTATAGGCATGTCCGTGTATTCACTAATTTCTCCATCAATTGTGCACCGATTTTGAAAATTATTTTTTTGTTTGAAAGGGTATACTCTCGAGGTTATCCCTGATGCTGCTCCGGATTCGTTTCGGCTATCACAAATTACTAATTATTTTCCTCAAATAAAAGTAGACTTCTCACTTAACACAATTACATGTTATCAACAAATCTCCGTCACCATGACAAGCAGAAAAGAAAATACAAAATGTAAATGTACAAAAGAGTCCGTAACAGTCCTATGGTCACCAAGAAGAATCTGATGAGGGGATCCCATGGAAATCGTAAAAAGCCGGTAAGCAAACTTTTGAACTTTTTTTTCAGTGAAGAAGTTTCAATTATTAACGTTAACGCTGCTTCGGTAACTCGCATTAAGAGTGGTTACACACGGCGACCGTTTGCATCGCTGCTTGAAGTCGGCGTGTGTAACCGCAAAGTATTGGATGAATCCGGTTTATTGATTTCACATACTTTCCGTTAACCGATTTCAATAAAAGTTTCCTAATAGACGTAGTTCCACAAACTCGTGAGGTATGTTTCTTTTTATAGAAAAGTTATAATTGTAATATCCCATATGCTAATTATGTATTAGAGAAAACTTCATGTTTCTTAAATTTTGATACTTAGAAAATCTAAAACATAATTCTAACAATAATAATACTACAAAATAATTATTAAGCATGAATTTAATAGGGACTTAAAATAATATTCATGTAATTTACTAAGACACCCTTAAAGCTTTTTATCATTTTGAGGCATGACATTGGATATCTAATCAATTTGAAACATGTCACAAAATGTAAATGACACTTCATTCTCCAATTTCATTACGCCAAATGGACTTTCAAGTCGCGTTCACGTTCAGTGACCGTTAACCACAAGTATTGAAAAAATTTGTCAAAAATTAAAAAGCATTTTGAAATCATTCAAATAAATAAATTAAGTAACCTATAATCTACTTTTACAAATTTATAATAATTATTGAATATACTAATCATGAAAAAATATAAAAATATTCATAAAATCGACTTTTAAATATTTTCAGTTCAAGTTCATTATAGGAACTCTAAAAAGGGTTCATTATTTTGAGGCATGTCATTAGTTAAGCAATCAGTTGAAAGCGTATCATAAATACCTTATTTATTGATTTCATTACGCCGGATAGACGTGTAACATTGTCCACAAATCGACATTTGGAGACTATGAATGAAAAAACATAATTTCTGAAGACTATATGACACTAATAAATTCATAAAAAGAAAATAAAAAAAAGGTGATAAAACAATAGAAGCAAGAAAATAATATTCATTAGAAGTGACCACTAAATCATACTGTAGTGCACGGGTCTTCTTTGAGAAAAGGAGAAAATTAAAAGCGAATTCAAATATAAAAATATACCTGAACAAAATGGATACATATTCAACAATAAGACCAATAAATTTTCTTCTCAAATGTTTCGCTCTTAACTGTATTTCCAAAAAGGGTAACAAAATCATATCCTCATGGTCTTTAATTAAAAATATCTCAATTATATTAATTTTATGTTCCATCAATTCTATTCTATTCTACAACAGGGTACAAAATATTCATTCAGAATCAAATGAATTTACATTCAGAGATGGTGTAAATTATGTATTTATACTAGGTTTCCTTCAATATATTATTGACTTAGTTTATGTTCGAAAATATGGTACAAAGGAATGTGTAAGCTATTACCATGCCTATGACAAGATTGACGAGATACTTAAAATGGGCTATTACAATGATACCAAAATTACATGTCTCAAAATTATGGTCTTATCTTGTACCTTTCTTATTTTTAGCATTGTTTTGGACGGTCTTACATGGTATTCAGTACTCGACAAATTTAATACCTTCGATTTATTCGAATATTTCTACAATTTTACAACAATGTTAATTATTTTGGATATGGTATCTCACGTCGTACAAATAGAATACCATTTGCGTAGATTAGGAGATGTAGTCGAGAAATTCAACACAAGCAATAAAGATAACTCAAAATGTATCACTATATATTCGGGTCTTAATTCTGAAGCTACGGGATTATACAGATTGCAAACGTTCAATGTAAAGGCTACGGATAATATAAAAAGGAAACCTGATGATATCCTTCAACTGAGTCAATGTTATTTAATGTTGATCAAGCAAACTGAATTTATAAACACTATGTTCGGATTCAGAGTGAGTATTTCATATTTACTGTACATTCATATTTCTTTATTTGTAGTTATATGGTTTTGAATTTGTTAATCTAGTGAATAGCGCATGGAAAACAGGCCAAGTTGAAGTTGGTACTATTTCCATGGCACCCGCGACACAGGGTATCCCTAGTGCGGGGCTATGTTGAGCGTGTGCGTTATAATTACATAATAACTGTGAAAGGATAAATATCTGTAAAACTAAAGGTTTTGTTCACGGTCCATTCTTTATGTCGTGGGAATTTACAACATATTCGTTCTTTATTAAGGGCGTTCAAATTAGCCACTGTTAGCCGCGCTGCAGCCGCGCGATTGTCACTTTTCACACAATTCTAGACGCGCTGCAGCAGCGCGACTGTCGCGCGGTCGCCGCGCGGTTGCAGCGCTTCTAGAAATTGTATGAAAAGCAACAATCGCGCGGCAGTCGCGCGGCTGCAGCGCGGCTAACAGCGGCTAATTTAAACGCGCCCTTGGTCTTCATGGCAACTCTTTTTCTTCTGTCATATATAAATTTTCTCTTTAGAAATCTGCGCGCAAAAGCGTTAGCGCTAGTGCGGAAAAAGTTTTTGAAATTCGAACTTGACAATGAACTGTGGTGCATCTAACTTTTTCTTTCGATGAAAAACAAAACATAATAATACATTCAACTACGCAATTTGTCGTGCCTTATTGGCATAATATAAATCCGTTGGTATGTTTTGACATTAAATTGACAACGATAGATATGTTTGTTTATTAAATTATTTTAATTCGTCGAAAAACTAAAATAATTTTAATAATCACACAAAGTTACAAGTAGAAGCAAGAATATAAATTTATGAGGTGCAAATTCAGAACAACAGAAAAATCTTTCGATTAAAAGAACTGATTTGTTATAGTTCAACTGTTTTTCTTTCATCTACCATTTAGTGAAGTGACAAGTTGTGTGTTTCGCTCGGCAGCAAAGTTGTTTTGCGTCTCGTGCCTTGAAACCCTCGCAACGTTCAGGTTTCACTACAAGCACTTGCGTCAAACAACAACTTTGGGGCCTTGCTTGTCAAATAACTAATACAGGTCGAAATCAAAACTGTCAGATTTTTAGCTCGATTAATGTATCTGAGTTTGGTGTTGGTACTAGTTATAACTACTAGTGGTGCAGTGTGGGTAAGTTGATAATTGGAAGGTGACCGGCGAATCCGACGATCTCAGAGACATCGTAAACAAAGGAAATGAAACTATTTTTCCGGATTTAAATCGCGTATATTTGTTTTTTCAAACAAACCGACGTTTCGGGCCCTTTACAGGTCCCATGGTCACGGTTGACTGTCAATTAAAATTAAAATCGATTAAATCCGTATAACAATCGCGAAAACCTAAGAACTCGATCGTAAACAAAGTTTTCATTACAAATAAAAAAATTCGTACCGCAGATGCCCCTAATTATATCGCTGAAATCATGTACGTCGGCGCCCCAAATTAAAAGCTCATCGCAACAGCGCGTGCAAACAGTGTCAGCATAACGTGCCGGTGCAACGTGCAGCAGCAACGTGACCAACGTCAGCGTTTCCCCTGGATTGCGTACTTTATAATTTTTCACGACACATCTAGCATCGAACCTAGGCATTAGCTTTAGCACGTAATAAATTATATTGTAATTTTTATCTTTTAATAAATTAGTTAAATTTAAATTTAGTTTTTTTTTAAATCCTCCGGCGGCTGCCTACGTAATTCCCTATCGTTATGGTAATTAATATTATAATATTGCCATTGACGGTGTACAACGAACGAACAGAACGAAGAATTCGCACGGAGCGTTACGCTCCCCGTTTCGATACCTCCAATGAGCACTAGGCCAACTTAATTTTTAGACCTGTTCTGTTTTGATTTTGTTTTTTATTTCTTTTTTTTACAAAATTCCTATGTTTGTGCTTTCTTTCCAATTTTGTTTTTTCCTTTTTTTTTGCCAAAATTCAGGGAGCATAATATTAGTAAATATATATGACTGTTTATAAAAATAACACAAAGTGACCAAAAGACTAAGTTGACGTAGTGTTCATTAGAGGTATCGATCTATACGGGAATTCCCTGCACGCAGACTTATTCTCTGAACGCTTTAACTTGGACCTTTTGAAGGCGTTATTGAAATGTGTACGCTCCATCATCGACTTCATCGTCACTTTCCGTCAGGTTTGATGGAAGTCAAATGCGGTCTTATTCTTTTATTTACATAAGTATTTGGTACATGCGAATCCAAAGCTATAATAATTGGTGTAGTATATGCGAAGAAGGTTTTAGTAGGTTATCCATTTTAGACCTAAGGTCACGGTTGTGATCCTCTCCGAGGAAGCGAAAACGATCATTATGTGTTGATATGACCATCACTCCAATCCAAATTTTTCCCGTACTAATACAAGCCCAAGCCCAAATCCCTGCCGACTCCGGTTTTATTTATTTTTATTTATTTTTTTACAAACGAAATTAAAGCTATTTCAAAAATGTCTATTGTATACTATATACATAGGGCGCACTATAAGTTTCCGGAACTAGCCACTTGCATAATATTTAAAAAGTAATTACAACATTTGAAAATGAAACTCGTTGGCTGTAGAATGCAGTTTGTTTCATATGTCTGTTACTTGTTTTTATATTGTGGCGTCATTTTAGAAATTGGTTGTCTACTTCACCATGGATTTAACATGTAAAAATTTTCGTAGTATGATTTTCTACGACTTTAAGTGCAACTTAACAGCTCAGCGGAGCTTCGTTCGGCTTCAAACTGCTCTTGGCAATGAAACACCATGCAAGACGACTATTTATAGCTGGTTTGCAGAATTCAAACGCGGTCGTATGAATCTCAGTGAATTTCGTGATGGTTCGGTGATGGCCCGTCCACTGCTGCGAACAACAAACACATCGATGGTGTGCGTCGTATGATCAAAACAGACAGGCATGTGACATACCACGAGATTCGGGCATCTTTAGGCACAGGCATGAGTCAAATACAATCAATACTACACAATCATTTGGTTGTCAAAAAAATCTGTGCTCTCGGTGGATCCCACACAATTTGAGTGAGGCTCAAAAAAACGGATCGCGTCACTTGGTGCAATGCCATGCTTAAGATTCAACCAGATTCAACGAAGGGCCTTGAAATTTGGTGTGGGACATAGTAACAGGTGACGAAACATGGATTTACAGTTAAGATTCCAAAACAAAGCAGCAATCGAGCGTAAGGGTCTTTCGAGATGAGCCGAAACCAACCAAAGTGGTGCGCGTGCAAAGTGCCTCTAAGCGTATGATTGCTTCTTTTTTTAATAAAAATGGACACGTGGCTACTGTTGCTTTGGAGAATCGTTGTACCGTGAATAGTGATTGGTATACGACCATTTGTTTACCGGAAGTTATTGACAAACTCCGTAAAAATAACCGCAAACGCCGTATCCTTTTGCACCACGATAATGCCAGTTCTCACACGGCCAGAAAGACAAATGAATTTTTGAAGGTGAACAACATTGACCTTATGAGCCATCCCGCGTACAGTCCCGACCCCGCACCTTGTGACTTTTATTTATTTCCAAAAAGTAAGAACCAGTTACGCGGCCAACGATTTTCATCATCTGAAGAGGCTGTCGAACAGTATGAAAAATATATGTTTCGGAGATTGTCACGGAGGAGTGGCATAAATGTTTTCAAAATTGATTAATTTGAATGAAAAAGTGCACTAACGCTAACGAAGAATATTTTGAGAAACAATAAATTAATTTGTGACCACAGTATTTTTTCTAATTAATTACGGAAACTTATAGTGCGCCTCATGTACGTGTTCTATTAGGTCAGTTGATATTAAAAAAATCATTGGTATATGTAAAGTACGTATTGATTACAGCTGTTTTCTTGTAAATTTTTGAGGTAAGTGTTTTCACACTGTATCAGTGTGTCCTAATTTTACTACGTATTTTTTCCAAAGTGACAACACTTTGACAGTTATGCGGAATTAACCTAAGCCATTTGAGTTTTTATAGACTCTAAAGGTAAGGCGGAGTACCAGGGTCATTAGAACGTAGAGAAAACCTAAAAATATTTTTTATATTAAACAATTTATTTATGTTTAAAATACGCATTACATAATATTTTTTTACAGTAACTTACATTGCATTTAAAAAGCCTTATTTTTCTCTTTTAACATTAATACTTCACTGTTAATAGAAGTAAAAGTCACAATTATAGTTAGTGTGCTTGTTTTGTGTTATTTACAAAGCAAATTTTGTAACCGAATTATTTTAAGGACACAGTTCCGTACATATTCATATTTACTAAAATCTACTAAGTAAAATCCTTTGGTATTGAGGTTTTTACAATAACAATTGTAAGCGACATATTAGACATATAAATAATTTTGTCCTATTGTAATTATATTTTTGTAATATTAGAGCACTATTTATATTAAAGAGTATATTTGGTCATGAGTATTGTTTCCGTTGCTACATTGTTAGGTTGGTAGCGCCAGTAGCTTTAGTTGATGGCGCCACAATACACTATATTGGTGGCGCCAAAAATGCAGCCCTACCAAAAAGCTCCCACCATACTGCTAACGTTTCTTAATTTGTGATACTCGATTGCTCGACATTCTGTTTGTTGGAGTCTCAGAGGACAGTGCCTCTCATCTTGCTTTACCGTGCTATTTTATCATGCAAAGTGTATAATTGTAATAAGTCTTCATATCAATAAACGAAGAACACAAGGAGTTGGAATTTTATTTCTGAAACTTCCTAATACAATTATAACTTTTTTACAAAAAAAATTTACTTCAATGAAGTTATACATATTTGTCAAATTTTATTGAAATATGAAACCTACACGCTGTCTCGTGTGCGCATGCGTGGGTACACCCAGGGAGAATCACGAGAGACGTTGCGTTGGCGAGAGTGGACGAGGTGGTACGTCGTGCATGACAGCGCCGAGGGTTCTCAAGAAAAGCAAACATAACAATTGGTATCAAAACCGATATTTCAAAGAGGTAGCAATATCCCAACGAAGACAAATTGTTTACTTCAAATATAACTTTTTTATTAAAAAAAATCGACCTCAAAAGTTCGTAGAAACATCTATTTGCCAAGTTTTATATTTTATATGAAATCGGTTACCAGATAGTGCACAAAATTCCGGATTCATCCCCTAATTTGCCATCCTGAGAGGTGGAATACATTCTTCAAATTTAAATGAGCCCAATACTGAGGTACCGTCTTTCGAATAAAAAGATAATCATCAAAATCGAATAACGTAACGTCCTTTTTTTGAAAATAATAGTTCCAAGATAGTACTAATTTATTAAATTGTTCAGTTCAGTGACGAGCACCGTAGACAATAGAATTATGATTCAGAACTAAAAAGAGCGCCTTTATGATATGGTTTATGAAATTATAATTCTATAAACAAATTTTGCTATTGAACACTTAATAAATAACGAAAAAAATTTACTTCGTACCAAAATGTACGATACGAGCAAAATTGCCATAGAGCGAAGAGTCACTAAGTCGCAGACGTCTAATTATGTTGGCCTCGACAACTGTTTCTCGATGGTTGACGGACTAAGTGGCAAATGACTAATTTATATTGGCCAGTTGCTACTTGCTGACTTTTCGTCCTTCGGCAACGATATGTCTGATTTATTTCCGCGATTTTAATAGTGTTGTTCACAAAGTAAAAGTTGTTTGCTTTTATCAGTGGTTTAACTGTTATAGCACTTATTTTATTTAATTAAGTACATACATATCATCACTGGGGCAGGCAGAGACTATGGACTACCACCTGCTACGCTCCTGACAAACCTCATTCGCCTCCTCCACTCCCATCCACATCCAATTTGATTGTGATATATACGCAAATGAAATATTACAATGAAATAACATTTCAATTTTATCTTTTTCAGATTCTTCTCACATGCTTGAATTTCATAATCCATTTGATAAATTTATGCAACATCGCCATTCGAGTTATGGTTGAAAAGGTAATAAATATAAATAAATGATTTAATAAAAATTATCATTATTGAAAAAACTATGTAATACACGAAAGCTATGATAATAATTATGTAGACATATTTATTACAGTACTGGCACGCTATGATGGCCGTTTTGACAGATCACAATAGTGAGGTCACATCTCAATTCATTATCGAAAAAAATATAATCAAATGCGAGTCGCATTTAGAAGCTTTTAGATTTATAACTGGTATTGCAAGGGGTAGCTGATTAAACAGTTTCGAATTTCGAAAAACAAATGCCGAGTTGTGTCGTAAAATTATACATTCCATAAATTTTACTGCACGTCACTATTGACAACAATGTCCAGCAATTGGCTTCTTCAACGTAGTTATGAATTAATACGAAACTTGATGAGCGGACAAACGTCAAAACAGCCATCATAGCGTGGCGGAGCTATAATTAATAGTTAAAATTAAGTATAGTAATGAATTGCCTCTGTTGCCGAATATTTGTATGGCGTTCATTTATTTCGCTCTTGAGTTTGGGTGTAATTTGTGGTTGTCTATGTGTGTGTCATCGAGTACATAACCAGAAATAGAGACGAAATGTCATTTCTTTTGTTTCAAAACTATTCTGCCATAACATTACTGTGACAACTGCGCTCCGATTGGCCAGCCCGAATTCGAAACAATTGAAGGGTGTCGTCAATTGTTTCACGTCAAATCGACCAGTTTACTTGAGCTTTGCTGTAATGGACGAAAATTGCAAAATTACATATTTAATATTTCATTACCGATGAAATTTGATTCTGTTTGTTTTGTAATTTGATGTTTTGCGGTTTTTCCCCACACCACCGAATGGAACAGCGCGCCATTGTTAGAGATATTATCTTTATTACAATAAATATAGTACACTTTTGGAATATACGGAGACGTACACACGGGTCAGTTATTGGCCTGTCTTTATTTCAATGCAAACGAGTGTTGATATTTATAAGTGATGTATCACCGATGCGTTACCAAGTATCTATGGCCAGTATTTCGTCTCTATTTCTGGTTATATACTCGATGGTGTGTGTCTTGGCACACGCAGGGTTTCCCTAATGCAGGGTTATGAAAGTGTGCGTTATTATTATTATTACATACAAGTAAAGATATTCAAGCTATCGCGTTACAAGTGAAGGAGTTTATATCCATTGCACCTAATATCAAATCATAGTGATAATACAGGTAAAATCTATCTGTCCACCAAATTACGTATCAACCCTTAAATCCATTTCGGCTGTTAGCATGAGAACGATCCCGAACCAAATTGATTGAATCTTTTTATTACACTCTGTATGAAATAATATCTGTACGCACGTACACGACTAAACCGAAGTCGAAATATAATGTTTTTATTAAATGTATTTTTTTTTTCTATTATTGACTCATTTTTCAGCATGGCTTCGGTAAATTGCCGTTAGTGTCAAGCATACTTCTTTTGCTGGTAATTTGTTCCAATATGTACACCTTGGCTCATCGCTGTGAGAAGGTTTATAGACAGAGCGACCGCATTATTGAAATCATCGATGATTTGATTATTTATAGAAAAGCCGGTAAGTAGATAGACAAAGTGTTTTGTAATTACTTTTTTGTGTCTTTCCACATACAGGCCAGGTTACAATCTAAGGAAAAGTTGTACAGCTGCATTATTCGTAGTTAATGTTGGGTCATGGAAAAATTTCCATTTTGAAAAAACATATTTTTCAGAAAAATATACCTTTAATTTTCCACATTTAACGTTGACACCTGTCAAAAGTTGAAGTTGCTGAACTAAAACGATGGAGCCATTCATTGACTTACAAATAAATGGACGACGGGTCTAATACAAAAACCAC
>NW_020653852.1:20094974-20100449 GCF_003589595.1 Hyposmocoma kahamanoa | reverse complement strand
TTTAGTGCGGACCCGACGTCCATATAATTGTAAGTCAATGCCCACAATGTAATAATTTATATATTTTTGTTTAATTTTAAAATGTATTAGAAATTACTTAACTTTTTCTCACACAAATTCATACAGATCTTAAAACATGTCTCAAAACATAGATCAATTCTGCTCAATTAAAATATATGAAGTATCTAGTAGATTATGTACTACAACATTGTTGTTGCCCACTAGAAATTTAAATTTGTCTAAGTGCCATCAGGTTCTGGTACACCTTTATAAAAAGGTTATTTCGCTGTTGTGAAATCATTATTTTATATATCGTTTTTCTACACGTGGCTTTTGCCTATGCTTACGAGTTTGTGTTAAATTCACGCTAAATAAACTGTCAAAAAATATTTCTAAACGTACAACATAATATGAGACTTCAAAATTGTATTTTTTCAATTTTTCGGAAAAATTTCCGGAAAAGTTTCCACTATTTGAAATGTTTCGGAAAATTACCCAACAGTATTGATAGAACAGTTTTAAGTAGCAGTAGCCCCTTGTGAAAGAGTTCATCCAGGAAAGTACTGCCGCAAATTCAATGGAGATTAAATCGATCAAAATAGCTACGCTTGTGTTGATTTTCCTTTTCATGCAATTAATTTTCCCACTGTCCCTTCACATAAAATAAATAGCACGAGCTAAACTTTAGTGGCACTAGAGCTTCTTGTGAAAGAGTTCGTCGAGGGAAGTACTGTCACTTGACCGATTTCTGCCTCCAAGCAGTTATGAGAGCATTGGTTTTGAAGGGTAAGGGTGCTGGTGACATTACAGGCACATGGGACTTGTCAAATTATGTCTCAGAGTGACGGGCGCAGTGGCAGTGCACCTGCATCTTTTTGATTTAAAATTCTAAGCAGCACTACAACCTATTATGGCCAGGTGTGTCGCTTGGTACTTGGTATCATAAAAATAAAAGTGAATTTGTCATCCATCTTCCTATTTTCAAAGTAGAAACTTTTGACTAAAGTGTAGTTTTGTTTTTCAGGAAAAGGAAAAATATTACCATTGAAAGAACTACGAGAACTGATATCTTCGAGACCAATACATTTCCACACATCACAGGTCTTTCGAATCGATTACACTTTTCTCAGTGCTATGACGTCAGTTGTAGTCACTTACACTATTATACTCTTGCAGAATTTGAAATCTTAAATTAAATAAGAATCGTGCTTATGTATGTCTAAATTAAGTTGAAAATTCTATTGTAGTAGTCATTGACTTACAACTTATAGGGCCTTAAAATCCTATACAGAGCGTCATTCACGCTTTAGTCTTCGTTTGTTCGACTGACAGCGAAACAAGCAAAATTAGACAGTAATGCGATGACATTACAATTTAAATTCAACGTTTTAGCTTTTTCATATTCCTTTATATGTCACTACGTTTAAATAGGTTGACTTGGGACATTTTTTTCCTGGTTTTTGTATTAGACCCGTCGTCCATTTATTTGTAAGTCAATGGTAGTAGTGCATTAAATAGCAACAGTCGCCATATGTTTTTTAGGTTCTCTTTTCGACTATTATTGTCTTTGTGTCTGTATCTTACGCAATTACTCTTCTTTTTGTTGTAAAGAGGGTACCTCAGTATTGTACCTATTTAAATTTAAAGAAAATATTCCACCTAAGCGCAAACTAGGGGATGAATCCGACTGCGCACACTTTCCGGAAACCGATTTCAATAAAACTTGGCAAGTAGATGTAATTCCTCGAAGTTTTGAGGTCGATTTCTTTTTTATAAAAAAGTTATTGTAAAACTTATATTTTCAGGTCAATAATATACATATTTTTTTATTTAGTTACTCATTTACCTGTACGTTTTTTAAATGTAAATGTTTAAGTGTAAAGAACAGTGTAATAATATATAATCGTTGCCAAATTATGTTTTCTTCATTGTGTAAATGTTTAAAAAGGTTTTTACTAAATTTCTGTTAACAAAATATACTAAATATTTGCCCAGAAGTGGACGCTTTTTGGTGTGAGAATTGAAAGACTGCACCTGTATAATTGTGGTGGTGGTGGTATAATTTTTTAATATATTCTTTACAAATTCCAGGATGTTTTTTACAAAATGCTTTACAACTTATACTAAACCTTATAAGTATTACAACTGGCAAAAATCGTGTGGTCCTTCAGTCCACACAGACATAAAATTATTTATTTAATTGTAATTCTTTTTGGCAAATGTTGTGATATATTTTGTTTGAGTGACTGTCCCCTATGCCATTGTCGTCATATGCATTGAACTAATGTAATGTAAGTTTAGTAAAGTGAATAGTTAGTTGGAAGAAATCCTTTTATGGGATACGAGCGCCTTTGTACACGTTTTAAAATCTTTGTTAAAATTTGTAATTTGTTTTTTTTGTACAACAAAAGTGTTTACATACATATACGTACATATGCACTCTAAGCTTTGTCTAAGAAATTAAAACTCGACTTCGTAGTAGTAAGCTTATTATGGTTTAGTTGCATCAACATTATGGTTTGGTGTTATATCTGGGGAAATTGTAGTGATAAAGAAAGCATAAACAAATCCCAAAAAGAGAGTGAGAATCCTTATTCAAAAATATAAAATATTCTCATATCTTTAAGCAAAATAAATCGTATTGGTACGGGAAAATTTTGGATCTGAGCTGAGGTCTAGTATCGACCTTAACGTTAAGAGCTTAAGAGTCAAAACAGCATTGTTGAAAGATTTAGTTGGCATTGTACCAAACATTTATAATAACCCCATTGGTATTATTCAAAAAGAAACTGACATCTATTGATTGATAAATGTTATTACAATATTAATGATTATCTACATGACAACTATTAATTAATTAATTAAGTCTACCACATTTTGTAACGTGTTTTTAATATTTTTAACTTACTTAAGCATATCAGATGCATGAATTGTGTTTTTAATAGAATTTATTTTGACATTTTAACACAATTAGTATTTAGTTCTTAGGTTTTCGCGATTGTTACACACAGGAAATGAAACTATTTTTCCGGATTTAAATCGCGACCATGGGACCATGGGACCTGTAAAGGGCCCGAAACGTTGGTTTGTTTGAAAAAACAAATATACACGATTTAAATCCGGAAAAATAGTTTCATTTCCTATAATTAGTATTATTTTAACATTTTTATGCCACTTGTTGGCAAAATATACTGTACTTTTTGTATGATGTAACATCTAATTTTATTGTACGGACAACGGCACATCAGACTAAATATTTTTGTTCGAAAATCGCCTCCAATGCAACGGAACAAGATACGTCAATGTGTAGCTTGACCTGCTGGCGTCTGTACTTTAATCACAAGAAATAAAAATGGTATTCTATTCTACATAGTGTTCTATCTAAATTCAAGATATGTCAATAAAAATATATAAAAACATTAATAAATTAATAAATGCACTGAAAAAATTATTAACTTCTAGAAGTTATTACGATGCGAACGAATATTTCCAGAATAAATTGTAATTAATGTTAACTTTACGGATATTATACTATATATAGCTCGATTACCACTGATCTAGATACTGACATAATTGTTCTCCCAGAAGGAGTGCCGGTGGGTAAAAATAATGTACTAGACTCGTAGACGGATCGGTCCCGTGAGTACCAGAAAAATCCGAAATCTTCGAAAAGTGGACTGCATCAGGTGAACGCCTACGCGCGCGGCTAAAGTATAAGACCTACCGGAAAGGTGTTCTTACTAAAATTGGCCGCCACCCTGGTCAGTTTCTACCGGAAGTGAAAAAAATTCGAAATTCGTAAAAACAAGATGGCCGCCATACAAATTGCAGAGCTTTATATCTCGAAAACTACAAGAGGTAGGTGGGGGGTGCTCGACCAAATGTCATAGAGGGCGGCGGGGGTCAACTGCCGGTGGCAAATTTTTTTCAAGATGGCCGACTCAAAATGGCGGCCCGAAAAAAAGGTGGTCCAATCCGGCCGAAATTTGGCATGCGGACGCGTATGGGGGCTTAGGTTACAAATCTGGGGTTAGAATTTTAATTCCGCCATTTTCCAAGATGGCCGCCATACATGTGAAACTTTCGCCCTTTGGAGTCATTTCTCGCCCAGAAGAAGGGTGGATAGGTACAAGTGATGTAGGAGAGTAATGGTTATATCGGTCATATGAACGTCAAAAACTATTCAACTCTTCGAAATGTGCTCCGCATCAGGTACTACCCTAGCCGTCCGGCCAAAGTATACGTCTAGGCTCAAAGTGCCCAAACAAATGTTCATACACACCCTGGGCAATTTTTAAGGAAAGTGAAAAAAGTTCAAAATTCGAAAAACAAAATGGCCGCCATACAAATTTTGAAAGCCTCTATCTCGGAAACTATTGGCGATAGGCGACTCGTGTTCAAACTAATATCGTAGATGGTGACAGGGTCTAACTGGCTATCGAAATTATTTTTTCAAAATGGCCGATTCAAGATGGCGGCCCGACAAAAAGGTACTCCGATCCGGCTGAAATTTTAAACACTTCCATGTCTGGTAGTTCCTAAAAATAATATGTGGTCAAAATTTTGATTCCACCATTTTCCAATATGGCCGCCATACATTTTCTACCGTCTAATGTGTTTCGAGGCCTACATCTCGGCGAGTATTGAAGATAGGTGAAGCGCGTTTAAACAAATATGATAGAAGATGGTAAGAGCCAATTGGTGGTAAAAAAATATTTCAAAATAGCGGATTCAAAATGGCGGTTCGACAAAAAGGTGCTCAGATTTGGCTCAAATTCGACATCTGGCCATGTAAAGAACGTCCACAATATGAATTTGTGGTCAAAATTTTATTTACGCCAGTTTCTAAGATGGCCGCCATACATATTTTTTATAGGACAATGTGTTTGGAGGCCCACATCTCGGCGAGTATTGGAGATAGGTGGAGTGCGCTCTAACAAATGTGATAGAAGGTGGTAAGAGCCAATTGCTGGTAATAAAAAAAATTCAAAATGGCGAATTCAAAATGGCGGTTCGACAAAAATGTGCTCCGATCCGGCTCATATTCGATATCTGGGCATGTATAGAAGCCCACAATACAAATCTGTGTTCGAAATTTTAATTCAGCAATTTTCTTTATTTTCCTTATATTATATATAGCTCGATTACCACTGACTGACTGACCCAGTGATTTAGATAGTTGTTCTCCCAGAAGTAGTCGCGGTGGGTAAAAATGATGTACGGGAGTCGTGGTCGGATGGCTCCAATGAGTACCAGTAAAATCCGAAACCTTTGAAAAATGGACTGCATCAGGTGGAACCCGGCAGCGCGGCCAAAGTATAACACTTACCGACAGGGTCGTCAAACTAAAAATGGCCGCCATCTTGGTCAGTTTCTACCAGAAAGTTTCTACGGCGAGTATTCGAGATAGGCGGGAGGTCCTCTACCAAATTTATAGAGGGCGATGGGGGTCAACTGCTGGTGATAATTTTTTTT
>NW_020653852.1:20085405-20094964 GCF_003589595.1 Hyposmocoma kahamanoa | reverse complement strand
GAAAGCCCTCGCGGGCCGCTTTAGCGGCCCGGCGCATCGCGCGGCATCTAGTATACACTATATAAATGCTTTAAGTAAGTACCTAAGTTATTAAGTAATAAAATATTTTTGCAATAACAACACTAGAAACACTAAATATTTATGTCTGTCTTAATTTAACACAATTTTGTAATTGTTTCTAATTATTACCATGGACCAATAATTCAAGACGTTTGCTAATCACGATACAAGACAGCGTAATCGGGTATTTAATACCTATTTGCACACCAGATGTCGCGTCGAGTACCAAATAGCTATTTTTGCAACTAACTTGTAAACAATTGACGAACTACAATTCATTAAAGGTACTCTAATTTCTAGTGATAACAAACAAATCAACTAGATGGCGCTAGTTGCACTCATTTTTATGGCTACTGGCGGTTATTCTTTTATTTTGTTTAGGATTAACGCCATCTACCGATACTAGCCAACGTTAATTCATTTTAAGTTTGTAACACACAATGCCATCTATTGACACACATATTTTGTCAAAGTTTAGAAAATAATTTTAGCTCATGGTCAATATTTGAATAATATTACAAGGAAAAAAGTGACTGAATACTTATATATTTTCATATTAAAGATGAGTTAATTGACGGCCATTTACATAATGTGCGAAAGCTTACGCAAATTTGTCTTCGTGCTATCGTCATTCGCGCAAATGACCCATCGCACTTTTAAACCTTCGCGTAACTGAACATTGTGAAAATAAGCCGTCGCGCATTATAGTTTTCGCGCAACAGTCTTATCACTGTCGTCATTCGCGTAATAAGCATTCGCAATCACGTGGGAAACCCATGGCGGACACATAGTTGATAAAATTTTGTAATTTATTTTTTAAATGCTTTCGTTTATTCTTTGATTCCGCTAGGAATTTTTGGCCAATCAATATAATTCCAAAATAACAAAGTACTCGTAATTTTAGTGTACATTCTTGTCTTGTCTTTGTCATTTAATCATCGAAAATTATAATTGCATCGTAAAACGACGAAACAAAAATCGTTCATTATCAAATAAACAAAAGAACAAATGATACTAGTGCGGTATCTTACCAATTCAGTATTCGCAATAGAAAATAAAATTTTAATAATGGCAACATTGCTTTATCGAGTGCAATAAACATGTCACGGAGAGGTTTATCACATATTGCATGCGATATGCTGCCATACTATGCATGCTGTTTTTTTTATTACATTTGTCGCGCTCAATTTTTATGTTTATAAAATTACCGTCTGGTACTGTCAAAATGTTTTAAAATCAGCTATGACCATGTTTGACACTGCGTTATTCTTTCGCGGCCATAAAAATATTCGTCGCCGACGTCACGGTGCTCGCCATATTCGCTATAGTGAAAAATTTAAAATGGCAGTTTTATTAATTTAATTTGATAGCTAAATGTGGCTATAATAGGTTTCTTGCGGCGTTATGCTACGGGCACTGGCAGTTGTCTGACAACAGAACAGGTATAAGTTCATCCCCTTTGTTTCATTATTTAGTTCATCAAGTTTATCCAGAACTCCTAGAATAAAACTACTTTAGAAAACCGGATCGAAGGAATTTTTTCTGAGTGTTTTTTCTGAGTGTTCGATCTTTGTATTAATAATTATAACAAACTAGTGGAGTAATTTCACACAAAAAAATTGAATATCAATTCAATAAAAATTTAATTAATACTTTAGAAAAGTTCATTTCCCAAATTGGTTCTACCGAGAATCGAACCCGGGACCAAAGGCTACGGAATTCACTCCGCGGCACTACTCAGAACACCTAGGCTAATACTATTTTAAAAAATTATTTTCAAAATTGGTTCTACCGGGAATCGAGGCCGGAACCAAGACCTACGGAACTCACTCCACGGCATTACCCAGAACACCTAGGCCAAAACCACTTTAGAAAAGTTCATTTTCAAAATTGGTTCTACTGGTAATGTAACCCGGGACTTTCTCACCCACGCAATATTATTTGCTATATATATTGCTTAAACACGACCACTCATCTATAAAGTAGATGCAGCAAGAGATCGAGCTGCGCCGGGCGCACTTTATAATATGCATTGTAATACAGAACATACTATCTAGTAAATAAAGTATAATATTGCATCTATCAAAAGAGACATTGCTTGGCTTTCAAAGAAATATCGAGTTTCTTTAGTATATTATATATATAATATTATATACTACATTGCATCTACTACGCAATCTGCCTTTCAAAGAAAAATACCTTATTGTTGAGAAGTTAAGTTACACTTTGTATTGTCAGAGGCGAGACAAGTTGGTGGAGTCGTGCAGCATATGTTCTATAGTATATTACATTTTATTATATTTATTATAAACAAGTCCTTGTAAAATCGTATAGCAACATGTTTCGTATTTCAGGTTGTTAGGGAACCCAAAAACCATTTAATTATAACAAAGCATACAGCCCATTAGATATTCGATCAATTTGAAATATGACACGTAATATGATGGGTACTTGCTTGTCAAATATCATTAGGCAAAATTGTCAATTGTACTAAAGAAAAAAGCAATATTCAGTGACTGTGAACCATAAGAGCGTAGAATTCAAGAGATTGTGACGAGAATAAAATTAATTAATAACAAAAAACAATGTAATAGATATTGTGAAGCATTTCCAAATTCACTGAAAACATACATACGAGTATACATTTACCAAATTAATTAAAAAGTACTGTGGTGCAAAGACATTACAAATAGGAACACAATAGGAAGAAGAACACTAACCTTATGGCTTAGCCAACACGCGTTAAATTACAAGGCATAACTCTAAAGAAAAGGAAGTGAATTCAAAGATAACGGTCAATAAAACCAAAATGGATACTTATTTCACTTTGAGACCAATAAATTTAGTTTTAAAATGTTTCGCTCTCAATTGTGTTTTCAAAAAAGACAACAAAATCATATCATCGTGTTCTTTGATAAAAAATCTCTTATTAATATCTGTATTAGGTTCACTCCATGTAATAATTTTTTACAAGAGGATACAGCAAAAGTCTTTAAAATTCCATGAATTTACATTTTCAGATGCTTTCTTCATTGTGTTTATATTAAGCTTCCTAGAATATGTTGTTGACTTAGTTTATGTACGAATACATGGTACAAAACAGTGCGTAAGCTATTATTATGCTTACGATAAAATTGACAAAATTCTAAAACCAGATAATTACAATAAAATTAAAATTACATGCCTCAAAATTACGGCGTATACTCTTGCTTTTTATGGTTTTACTGTAACGATCGACTGTTTTGCATGGTATTTAACGACTAACCGCCACAATGTATCGTACACAATACATTTTTTCTACAATTTCGAAGTTATGCTAACGATACTAGATATGGCATCTCATGTTGTACAAATAGAATATCGTTTACGTAGATTAGGAGATATAGTCGAGAAATTCAATGGAAACGAAGAAGTATCAAAATGTATCACTCTAAGTCCAAGTGTTGATTCTGAAGCAACACGATTAGACAGATTAAACATTTTTAATGTGATCTCTGCGGAAAATGGTGTATGGTCGCCTGATGACATCCTTTCATTGAGTCAATGTTATTTGATGTTGATTCAGCAAACTAAATTTATAAACACTATGTTTGGATTTCGCGTAAGTATTAAAATATAATTTGGTATTCTTTATTTTTGCTTCTTTTTTCGAATTTGTTACACAGAATAAAAGAACAAAATACAGACGCCACGCGAGCTAATAAAACGTACAGTGCTTCTATCTCAGAAAACAAACAAATAGGCAGATGGAGCGCACAATACACGAAAGTGAAGCCACCAAAGCAAATACAAATTCAAAAGCGAATACAATCTCGCGTCAGTACTGAGTACAGCGTCGCACTTTTTGGACGTCATGAGTGATTAGGTATTTTATGTTTAAAAATGCCGTCTTGTGTCTTAAACATTGTAAAAGTTGTTTCCAAAAATAAAAAAATAAGATGGAATATAGGAAATGAAACTATTTCTCCGGATTTAAATCGCGTATATTTGTTTTTTCAAACAAACCGACGTTTCGGGCCCTTTACAGGTCCCACGGTCACGGTTGACTGAAAAACGAAACGTCGGTTTGTTTGAAAAAACAAATATACGCGATTTAAATCCGGAAAAATAGTTTCATTTCCTATGCGTAACAATCGCGAAAACCTAAGAACTCGATAAGATGGAATATCTTTTCACAGGGAATTTGTTCATTTAACTGTTTTGTAATTTATTTAACCGATATTTTTTGAGATTCACTCGGAACACTAAACCTCGATATAAATGCGTATGTATTACCAGTTTACATCGAAATGAGTTTCTTTAAATTAGGTATATATACATGGGTGATACGAGCACCGAATAATAAATACTTTTGTAAAGAAATTAAATAATACATGCATATACATACAAAATGATCCAATTACAGCGGTCCAAAATTGTTTTTCAGTAAATCAGATTTACCTAAATTATTCTCAAACCAATGTCTAGTCGCTATAATATAGTATAACTACATAAAATATATTTTTTTTTATAATATCAAGTGACGGGACGAACAAGGCGCCTAGTAGTAACCTACACGCCTGTCCATAACAGTAAAGTTGCAGTGTGACTCAGAGCTTTAAATCGCAAAGATCTGAGGGGCACTGCTATTGCGCCCGTCACTCTGCGACATATGTGAACAAGTCCCATGGGCCTATAATTTCACCAGCACCCTTCATTACCGGAACACAAGTAATGCTGACATTACTGCTTAGCGGCAGAAATAGGTAAGGTATCCGAACTAAGAAATCCGATGATTACCGAGAGATATTGAGAAAATAGAAGCACTGTACAGTTTTATGTTCATATTGTGATTTTAGTCTTCAGAATTAGTACATGATAAAACCACATTAAAACTGTTCCGTTTGAGTCTACAGCCTCACGCTCCGTCAAGTGACGTGGCGTGTAAAAAATATCATTGTGCCCATTGACTTAAATAAATGGACGACGAGTCTAATACAAAAACCACGAAAAAAATGTCCCAAGTCAACCTATTTAAACGTAGTGACATGTAAAGGAATATGAAAAAGCTAAAACGTTGAATTTAAATTGTAATGTCATCGCAGTACTGTCTAATTTTGCTAGCTTCGCTGTCAGTCGAACAAACGAAGACTAAAGCGTGAATGACGCTCTGTATACGATTTTAACGCCCTATAAGTTCGGACACTTTTTAGCGCGGACCCGACGTCCATATAATTGTAAGTCAATGATTGTGCCTTAAAAGTATAATAAAGTTTGGTTAAAGGTTGCATAGCGTTGTTTATTTTTATGAGATTTTAATTTAAAATTTAATTTATAATTATATTATAATAATGAAATAAATAAAATATTAAATTTAATTGAAGTGAATATTTTTTTGTTTTCAGGTTCTTCTCACGTGCTTAAGTAATATAATCTATTTGATAAATACATTAAATGTCATCATTCGAGTCCTGATTGGAACGCTGGTAAGATCACAAATCGGTTATTCTGGAGTTTAATATTCACTGCCTAATATATTCATCATCAGTCATTTTACAAAAACTATAAACAATAAACGGTGGCGCTACCGTGATATCCTCGAGGGGGTGAGGTACTTCCCCTTAGTAGCCCTGTGATGTTCGTCGCAAGCGCATATATGTCTTTATTTGTGTTTGCGGTCTCAGATTCCGCGCGCGACCGGTCGTGTTCCAGAAAAATTAATGGAATGAAATAGAAACCTAGGTGAGTATTTCATGTTATTTGTACTATATTACTTACTAAATTACATTATTTTATGTAATATGTATTAAATTATTCATTATTTCACTATTTGTTGTAGACACAACATGAGTAACGAAGAATCAGAATGGCTTGCAGAGGAGGCGGAAACAGAAGATGAAGATTTTGATGATGTCAAACCATTGCTACTGATAATTAGTGGGTTATCGTACTACCTGCTCCTAAAAAAACTTAGAAGTTTTTATTTTGTTTTCCTTTTTTATTTTATAAGAATTGAGATGTTACGTAGAACATCATGAAAAAAACATTAAAAAATTAATGTAAATAATAATTCCTATAATATTGTGCAATTGATGCCAATATTGATTGATCTCGATAATAATCTATTATAGAAAGTAAATTTCATCTTGTTTTGTTATTTTGTAGATTTTTAACGTTGTTTATGTCATATGACTAAAATTTTGAATTTTTATGGACTGTTCAACTAATAAGTACAAATTAAAAAAAAAATAAGTAAATAATGTTTTCTTATTTTCATTTAAATAGATGAAAGACTTTTTTTTTACATGTGCTACACATCATGAAAATATTCAATTGTCTTCTTAAACTGAACGCGTAAAGTTGCGGTCTCACAGACCGCACGCGACGGCTTATGTTCGGTGCAAGGGTGCGACCACTGGAAGGTTAAATAAGAAAAAATGCCACGAAAATTAGGCAGAGAATTTTAATCCAAAAATACCCAGACAACTGTAACAAATAAAATTGGATTAAAAATTTTTTTAAAAAGATAGTTGTGACGGTGATTATTTTTTGTATTATTTATAGACGAACAAGTCGTATGCCTGGTGGTGAGCGACACCCTGAGACATAAGTTGATGAGTCCTATGTAATTTGTTTTCAAGATAATGAGCTTCATTAATAAATTTAAAACACTACTAAATAATTCATCAAAGGAAAATAATCTATAAGCCACTAAAATACTATACAAGAAAACCTAAACGACAATTGAAATTGTTTTATATAATAAATAAATGACAACGTAAATAGATAACTAAACAAATAGAAATAAATAAAAATATTACATTAATAATATTAATACATAATAGAACTCTCCTTGTTCCAGCACTAGTGTTGCCTGCGATTGATTATGCTGACTCTCAAGTCTCTTTGAACATATAGATAGTCTTCTTAATAACTGCAATAAGTTTATTTTTGGTCTGCGGAAGTATGACCACATCTCTGCTTTTCGATACCAACTAAATTGGCTTCCTATCCGTGAACGCAGGTCCTTAACAATTTTAACCAGTCTTTTTTCCATCTTGCTCGATCCGGCGGCACCTGAATATCTTAGATGTCCATTTCAATTTCAAACGGCTCGGCCGGAATGCGAATTACGATCTTCCTGTAGTCTTAAGCTCTCTATTCCTTCTCATCGCACTGATTTTTTGTCTAATTCTAACTAACCCTTCATGCAATCCGTTTTTGGAACGCACTCAGTGAGCGAGCGGGAGCTCCATGTAAGATAAGCTCAGACCAAATTATCTCTCAAGAGCGTGTTGCGCAAGCATCTGTTTGACAATTGTCAAAATCAAGACTCTGTGTAATGTTGCGTTGGGTACATATATTATATTATTTGTTATTATAATGTATATGTAAGTTTATTATGTATGTATAACATTTATTTTATACCGTACCAATTATCGATTAGCTTTCTAGTAAGTATATTGTTCATCTTGTTTAAGTGTAACACCAATTTATTGTTTTCTGTTTGGCCTTATAGTTGACTAGTAGAGAATATATGGCATTAAATCGGTATTTATTTAAAATAAAGTTTAAATAATCAAATAAACATATGTTTATACAGATTATAAAATAATATATTACTTCAATAATAATTTCTCAATTATTAAAAATGCCTCCCTCTCATTTGCTGTGCCCGACAAGTCGATAAACGCTCTGGTGTTATTAAAATATTTCGTGACACCTTATCAACATTATGCAAAAGCAATAAAGTGTTGACTACTGAGTAACCTATATAATGTTAATCCATGTTATTAACTATCAGTCCATCAAACTTCTTGTAAGTCTGTTCAGCTTTTTGGTCGTGACTGAGTTACTCATTGTAAAATATATAGCATATCCAAACATTCATCCAAATATTTGGGAATTTATGATTACTCATCTCATTACTCATTGGCACCGCACCCAGCCAGAGTAAAGCTGACCCGGATAAGCCGGATATACCTGGGGGCACAGTTTAAGGGAGTGACATGCCCGGGGTTGTGGAGGGGAAGACCAACCACGCAGCCGGTAGCTAGATTCCTGCCGGCTATGCAGCGCGTAATAGACAGTAGGTAGTAAGTTAATTGGGTAAGTGGTTACGTAGTGTTGTTACGAATGAGCGTTGATGGGTGATGGTGTTGGGCTTCGTATTGCCGTAGTGGATCGTCTTAGGTGAAGTTATGTTCTTGTCCATAGAACTTGAGTTGTATCATTTCTTTCCCCTTTTTACCTTTGATTCGGTGTCGGTTTCTGGAATTTTATATATTTCTTCAGCTGCTTGCGTAAATCTATCCTTATCTTTAGTTAGTTCTATCCAGTCGTCTTCGTTACGTTGATAGTATTCCATGTCATGTTTTAGGGAGTCGTTCCAGGTAAATATGGGTCTTCCTACTTTGAGTTGTGGTACTGTAGACTAGGCTGTACTCTTTGAGTAGAATTGCTGGCTGAACATAGGTAATGATTATAGTTTTGTATTTGGAACGCTAAGAAAATAAGGGAAGAGCTTGACATACAAAATTAAGAAGATTGTTTTGTAACCCAAAGTGAAAATATGTAAAAATGGTAAAATAAACCAAAGTTTTAAGATGATCCCGGTTTTATATTATTAGAAGTACCTCTCGCAATGCATCTGAGCTACAGCCCTCTATTATAAATGGTGGAGGCACGGATCCCAATATGATGGTGATGAAGAACACAACACAAGCTTATTTGTTCTTGTTTATTTTTTTAAATTTGATAGATATATTGTCCTGTATGTGCGAATAGTTCCTGCTCATCCCTCCAGTTGATCAAGGACTGTCTGCATTCTGGGAAGATATATTTATTTAATTAATTAGACGTCTTTCATATGGGATATATCCCCATCCCATATGTATCTTAGGATATGTAGTTAGAATATGTTGTTAGCGTTATATGTGGGTTGGTTCTTGTTGTTTAAAGATGGTAAGTGAAGCTGATGGAACGTGATAGCTGCAAAATGAGGACTAAGGCAGCTGGGAGATCAATAGTGATGTAACCCAGTGATCGTCCGATGGATGTTCAAGCCTGTGTCGTCGTTGTGGCAGCATGCGCGTTGGAGATAGCTTAGGTTTAGGGAGTTTAGGGAAATAGTTTTGTAGCAATGTTTAGAAGTTTGATAGGGTCGTTCAGCCAGTTTAGAGTCGATGAAATAAAGTGTTAGGGTTTAGTCAGGTTCCCTAATTAGATAGGATAGCTAACTAGTGAAAATATTTTGATTTGTTTGTTTAGGATGTGGTCATGGTCTGTCCTTTTAGATAGGTTTTTGGCAGACTAAAGCCATAGCCTCCTCGGTGGTTACTTATTGGTAAGTTGATAGCTTCCGAGCAGTGTGTGGCTAGCCTGTAGTAAAGGCTGATCACCGATGTAAGTTGCCTATCATAGGTAGACCATCAGCTAGGGATATTCACCCCTTCAGCTGTGAGGAAGAGGGATGTAGACTAGGCTGTACTCTTTGAGTAGAATTGCTGGCTGAACATAG
>NW_020653852.1:20075794-20085395 GCF_003589595.1 Hyposmocoma kahamanoa | reverse complement strand
TTAGAAGTACCTCTCGCAATGCATCTGAGCTACAGCCCTCTATTATAGTACCTACTCTTAGTCTTCATGCTGTATAATATGTGTGGGGGTGGGTAGCCTCAGATATTTTATTCCTTTGGTGATCGTCTTTCCCTGCAATACATCGTCTACTTTTCTTTATTTTGGTTTTTATTATCAATACGTGCGTCATTTATGAGAAATATATGAAAATTAGTGGAGGCGAAGCTGCAGAGCCTTGAACACTGCCGAAAAGTTGCCTGCTTATCGGTATTTTACAGGATATATCACGGAGAGTGTGCGGTGGAATTAAACGATTTAATTCCGCCTTCCCCTCTCCATCACCCTTTGGATTCAACCTTTATGTTGTGGATATTCCAAAGATTCGCACGAAGCGTTACGCTTCCACGTTTATATAGCGAACGGCTATGGAGTGGAATTCCCTGTCTGCAGACTTGTTCCCTGGACGATATAACTTGGTCCTTTTCAAGGCGAGAGCGAATAGGCATTATTTAGGTGTGCATGCTTCATCGTCGACCTCATCGTCACTTTCCATCGGAAAAGATGAAGGTCAAATGCGCAATTATATTTAATTAAAAAAAAGAAAGATTTTAATGAAAAAAAGTCGTTAAAAACAAAAATCTCCAACAAACACATAGAAAAATTTGTAAGGTCTGCTGGTCCGTACCGTAGCTCAGTTAGGAGAGCTTCAGCACGGCATGTTGAAGGCGCTGGTTCGAATCCATCCAGATGGAGTGAATTTTTATTTTTGTTCGATCTTTGTTTATTAATTATAACAAACAAAAAACGGTGCAGTAAATTCACAAAAAACAATTTAATAACATGGTAGTAAAACATCGTGATTATCGATAAAATTTTAGTAGCAGTAGAGCTCCTTGTCAATTCGTCCAGAGAAATACTGCCACCTTACCTATTAGCAGTAATGGGAGCATTACTGCGTTCCGGTTATATAGGGTAAGGGTGCTGGTGAAATTACAGCACATGGGACTAGTCAACTTGTGTCTCAGAGTGACGGGCGCAATGGCAGTGCCCCTTAGATCTTTGTGATTTAAAGCTCTGAGTGGCACTGCAACTATTGTGGATAAGCATGTAGCTTACCACCAGGCGCACGACTTGTTCGTATTCGTTACTTGGTATCGTAAAAAAAACTTAATATTACGATTAGCATTTTGCTGTTTTCTTTTTTACTGTACCATGACCCAGGTGAAAGGGTGTTAGCTGTCACCGCTGCGCCGTGGTGATATAGGGTAGAAATAAATGAGTCGTTAGTTGGTAGATAACTGGTTATATTTAAGAAACTTATTTATAGTTATTTGCTGCATGCGTTTTTATGCTGAGGAGACGTCGACTTGCGCCGGGCGCACTTTATAATATACATTATAATATAGAACAATCTACTAAATAGAATATAGGTACATTGCTTCATCAAAAGAGAAAAGCTGCGCTGCGAGCTGCTTTCCAAGAAATATCCACTTTGTTTAGTAAATATGAAATTCTAAACTACATTTCAACAACCACGCAATCTGCCTTTCAAAGAAATATTAATATAATATACCTTATATAATATACCCTATATAATATAATATACCTTATTGTTGAGAAGCTAAGTTACACTTTGCATTGCTGGATGCGGGACAAGTCGCTGACTGTTGGCGACTTCGTGCCGCGCGGCGCTGCACGTTGTTTACCGCAGGCGACTTGTTTCTTGTTGTTTGAAGAAATGTATACTTTATTTAGTGGATAATATGTTCTATAGTATATTGCATTTGATAAAGTGCGATCCGCAGCTCTCTGCAGCCCGCCGCCGCTTGATGTAGTTTAGTTTTCATTATTTTGATTAATGAAATGTTGCCTTATTTTGTAGAGGATAAAGTTTATTATGCTCAATGACACGCGTGTTCGCAACAAGAATCAATGCTTATAGTGTACGGTCGTTACTTTTGCTTGCTCTAAGACGTGCCTGAATGACGGACGAGGGTTTGACACGTGCGGTGGCTGCTACATTACGATCACCAGTAGAAATTATCGCCTTTTTTTGTTAAATTCTTGAACTCACATTTTGGATTATGAAGAAGCCGAATAAGTGTTTGATACATTTTTTATTCTTGAATTCATTTCCAGGCAGTAAATAAGTATCCGCTTTTACCCACCTTAGTTCTGTTGCTGATTATGTGTGCCAATATGTTCACCTTGGCTCATCGCTGCGAGAAGGCTTATAGACAGAGAGACCGCATCATTGGAATAGTGGACGATTTGATTGCTTTTAAAAAAGCCAGTAAGTACATGAACAAAGTATCTATTTTGAGAGACCATTGAAATTAAAAAACATCCTAATTTCAACAGGGAAGATGGTTTCTCCGTACCACCAGTTTGGGATCATGTATTTCCTCTGATGAGAAATCCCAAACAGACTGCAGTGCTAATTAATATGTTTTAATTTATTTTAATTTCTATTATTAATAAATTTTATATTTTTAATTAATAATAAATAAAACTTAATAAAAATTCATTCGTTAAAATAATTTGTAAAACGTAATGTAGCGAAAATTGGAATGTTTCTTTGTAAAATTAAAAATAAGGTACTTAATTAATAACTTTTGTGACTATAATGAAAAAATAGTGTGGTTTGCACATGGGTTTGCATTAATATTAGACATAACTGGTTGATGACTGTACCACCTCAGTCAACCGTGACCATGGGACCTGTAAAGGGCCCGAAACGTCGGTTTGTTTCAAAAAAACAAATGTACGCGAATAAAATCCGTAAAAATAGTTTCATTTCCTAAAGTATCTATGTATTACCAAAAGTTTAATAAGAGCAAGTAGGGCAACTCTCTATTCCGCGCGTAAATGCCTGCACTTTGCTCTGAGGGTTGTTTTTTTTTTTTTTTTTTTTTTTTATACATGACAGGCAAATGACTCCACTCCACCATTATGATTACATTATGATTTTAATTGTACCTGTATGTTGTACACATAATCTGAAAAATTTAAGGTGTTCACAGTATTCCTGTGCTATATTGAAATAACCTATATTAAAAAAGCCACTAGGACACACCCCGGACACTCCATACAACGGTTGAATGTATTTACCTACTACTACTACATACAGCAAGGAGCTATCTGCACACGCGGCAACATAGCGAAAATTCTAACGCGAATCTATTATCTATAATTCTATTAATAGAATCCTAATAATTACACATGTTCATTAAGTATTTATATGGATATAAGATGACTTTTTTCATTATTTCACTAACTAGAATAATATTGAAGATTTGTTTAATAAATAAATCAAAGCACTCAAAATGTTATATTTCGGACTTTTGAACAAGGTAACCAAGGTATTTTTGATTGCGTGTCCAAGGTTACCTAGTTAATAATTAGGCATATTCACTACATAATATTTATCGGCAATACTAATTGAAAATTCGAGAACATCTTTCGTCTCATTATATTGTTGTAATATATCTATATATGTTATAATAAATCTGTATTATACATATAGTAATATATTACTCTGCACTAAATAAATGAAGAAACATTTAAATGCAGCAGGTAAATGAAACTGTAAAATAAATTAATATTCAAATATTAAACCCGTCTTAGCGCGAAAATGGTTTGCCGACAGCCTTGTTGTCGTTCAGTCCATGTGAACGTCAATGTGCAACGTGTTTGGGGCGAAGAGTGTCCATCCTCGTTACTTTTTTGTTCTCTGACTAGGACTAAGAATTAAAAAAATGTAATTGAGCCTAAATTAAATATTGTGACGCACTGCCGCCAATATCATTCCTTGAAATTATTTAATAAATTACCTGTAGAATTTAATATTATTACCGGTATAAAACTATTTAAAAAAAGACTGAGAGATTTATTAATACAAAAATGCTATCCGTAAAAAAATTTTAAAGTGATGCTCATTTCATAAATTGTTGTTTTTTATTTTTTAATTGACTGATTTAGATTGTTCTTTGTGACTCGTAATAATTGTACGTACTTGTGTCCTGACATTTTATTATTGTTATTTTTTATTTTTTATTTGTAATAATTCATTTGACTGTGAATTTTAATTAATTTGTACTATGATTAAATCTAAATCCATGACATTCAAACACAATTATGTACATTGTTAATGAATTAATGATTGATTGATTCGCTAAATGCAGTACCTAGGTATTGATATTTTTATATCAGCATCGCGGATTGGTATCTTGATTATGGAAGTATTATTATGAAATATAAATGAAATGCTGAACAAATCTGAATTTGAAGCACTTTTGTTTAAACCACCACAAACACAATGTGTACTATTTGATGTCATTTTTTAAACATTTTTAGGGTATAATTTATTGCGATTCCGTGGCCGGGGTTACCTGATACCAGATTGCGCTACACGTTCCCAAGTGTACTTCATGTATATTAGTCATTTAGTATGTATATTATATTATATGTATATAAATCCTTAAAGTATATATTACATGTATACTAATTGCCTACACTGAGAGACCGTAATAGAAACAAATGGATCGAAGAACAAAGTAAAGCGAGCGATGTTACCTACTAACGGGTAGCGAAATTGAAGTAGGAGTGGGCCCGCAAAAAAGGCTCTTGGTGTAAAGCAGTGGTAGAATGAAGACCGTGGGGCGAGATACGCCCAAGAGGAAGACCACAAGACTGGCGGAAACAAAGTGGTTAGAAACTGCTCAAGACCGGGAAAGATGAAATAAACTGATGGTCTTACCGACCTAGACCTTAGAAGTTGAGAACGGTTAGAAAAGAATTGCCTAATTTAAATGAATAAATGTATTAATAAATAAAATATATAATGTTCATGCGAACCTACAATAATTTGCAAAGTAATTTTTTAATGCTGACAAAATTGTTTATGAGTTAATTCTATAACTGTTCAAGAAACGTTATACGTTGCCGGTTCTGTTCAAAACAATGTCCAAAAGAATACTTCTCGTCGACGATAAACAGCCGTACTGCCATCTAAAGTCAAGAAATAATGGTAGGCCATACAAATATTTGTACTGGCCCAGGAATCGTCCCTACCTACCGACCCGAGAGATAGGGTATTCCGGAGAGACTACGGGCTCGACGGCAAGACCAGGTACAGCGGGCGTCCGGGCTAAGCCCTCCGCCAGTGATACGCCTTTACGGGCGTTCCTGGTGGATTCGGACTTGAGTATGGACTCGCTGTGATTTGTGGTAAGCTGCAGAGGCGGACATGTTCGTCTGCCCCAGTAGCGTATGGCCGGGGCGTCTGTTTCGCACGCAGCTAGAGCGTTTTGGTAGCGGTCTAGTTGAGGGCCTGAAGTGAGGAGACGTGCGGGACACGTGAAATGCCCTTTAAGTTGGAAGCTATGTTCGGACATTGTCGCAGGACACTGCGACTGGCATCTCCGGCACTAGCCCGGAGAGCTAGCAGAGGATAAGCTAGATATCGTACGATCCCTCCAGCCGCTTAGGTTATTGGGAACTGGACGTCGTTATTTAGCGTCGGGAAGTAAGCGTACAGCTCCGCCACCAATGAGGAGATTTGGTAGTGGACTTAAGAGTCTATAAAATAGGGAAGGTACTGTACGTGCACCCAAGGCAATAGCCTCTCGAGAACCGAATGAAGTCAAGTGACAAAGGTCTGTGACAACCCTGTACACTGGCTGATGGGGTCAGAACCTGAACTTATAAGATTCCTGCGCGCGCCCAGGTCCAAAAGTGCCCTTCTCGTATACCCTAAGGGTCGGTAGGGAGGGTCACTATAATCTAATAAAAATATAATGACACAGAAGCTCTTCTGCAGCATATTTATTAGCTTATAGGCGACACGATTTATATATAAAAGCACGTTAGAACAATTAATAATTATTTCCATACACAGTTATCATACACTACAGCCGCACGCGCACACACACACACACACACACACCACACATTCCCAAAACACACACACATACATTTAGGTTAAGGTAGGTAAATGTCAACTATTCTTAAGTTTTCTTGATTTTTGTTTGTGTACATAGTCTATAGCATAAGTATGCATGAGTTAAGGAAGAGCGGGACCTCCTGACACAGGTATTTATTTACTGAATAGGATGGTCCCTACCTTTGTTTGTATTAATGCCGACTGTACAATGAATAAACATTTTTTGAATTTTTTTGAATTTGAATTTTTGAATCAAAACTATTGTAGAAAGATGTGGGGCTGGCCCGGGAATAGATCCCGGGTCTTGTGCATGATAGACCAGCATGGTAACAGTTCAGCTACGGCGGCAGATGTTCCGTGGCCGAACGGTTGCCATATTGCAAAAGTAAAGTGAAAACATTGTCTATGCGCAGGCCATACCGTGAACGAACCCAGGCTAACTTAGTTTAGCTCACGTAGCCGGAGCTAAGTTAGCTAGCTTCGCTCGCGGTGTGGCCTGCGCTTTATTAACTTGTTCAGCCTAGTTCCAGTATCAGCTTTAGGTAGACTGTTGTTGATGTTTATTAGTGGTGTTGTGCCAAATACGAGATCGCAGAACACATGTCGTTCTTGTAAGGAAAGTAATAGAATGACACTTCAAAAATGGGGCAAATATGTGCCGTGCACCACAAATAAAACAAGCTGTAAAACCACATTTATTCCCTACACCTTAATGGGAATAAAGTATATGTATGTAAGTAGCGATAGAGTAGTGAACCGTAGAAGTAGCTAAGATTTATTGTAACTTTGTGCACTTATTTAATAACCTTTAAACTTATTTAATGTAAAGATCAAACACAAAGAAAAATTCCTTTGACACAGGACATGCACCTGCGACAACAGTGTACCGTAACGTCGCTATGCAAGCTTAGTTACAAGTCGAATTAGCACGTCGACGGAATTTTTCTAGGTGTCTGTTACATATCTATGTATTCAGTTTTTTCGGCATTCAACGCCGTAATATATAAATATCACAATAAAAATAGTTTATAATAAACCTTTTCATCACACTTGCAAGTAAATAGTACGATTACATGCAGGCTCACTTGATTATAATGCCCCAAACCTGCAGGCCTTTTTTCTTCTCGTTACGGACCATGGCTGTAATGAGAAGAATTACGAACCTCGACTCCGAAAGCCTAATAGAGTCTCGTTCGTAATTCCTTATTTACCGCTCATAGTAACACAATGTACTAGTAAACTTGTTCAACTTAAATAGTGACAAATTTTATTAATGCGATTTATTTCTTTGCTACAATTGTTTTCTATTTTGTACCAACATTAAGCAATTGGGTTAATAAAATGTTTATGCACAATGTGTCTAATTTTCACGTTCAAAACCCCAAAACTTATTCATATAGTCGACTATAAGTAGATATTTAAATATATGGGTGGGAGATATTTTTAAAATGCTAACCGTTATTTTTATGTATTATACATACGGTTATTTTTAAAATACCAACAACCTCGCAGGACTATATTACTAATATCATAAACAACAACTTTTGTTCCATGACTTTTTACAAAACGTTGTAAATTTACCAAAAATAATCTTTTAAGTTTTTGTTGTCACACTTTTAAGATCTGTATTTCGTAGAAGGTAAGTTCAAAGGTGCAAGCGTCCTCCGCGACAACTCCCACCCCCGTCCTGCTCAGAGTTATTAATTATTTATTATTATTATTATTATCGTTTAGAGCGATCTGATAATATTTAGTTTAGGTAAGAAGCCGCTAGATGGCGTAGAAATGTTTGTGAGTATTTTTTAGAAAAAAATAAATCTTAGTTGCTTGTTTGGGACCTCCATTCAGTATGTTAGTTTAGTATAAGAAAACGCAGCACGAGGCAAGCGAGCGATGTGAGCGTGTCGCGGCAGCGGCCGGCGAGTGAAAGAAACTAATTTGCTTGCGCTTCTGAACATGTTTTCAGGTCAAATTATATTATAATTAATATAATATTAGTATACAATATAATCAACATGAACTTAGTTTTAAAAATAAGTATCTAAATTTTATTTTTGATGCTCATTCGTCCTAGTTTTGGTGCCCAGCATAAAACTATCAAAGTAAATTTTATAGAAATCAAAAATGTTTTGCGTAGCTTAGAACAGATTCAAATATCTTACGTTCACAACGCACTGGGAAAAAATATTGGTGCACCAACAATAAAACTTGATTGGCTGTGAGGCGACAGAGGTGTTTAGTTCCCATAACAAAGATTTTATTGTCAATCGTATCTTTTTTATTGCAACAACGTGTTCATAACGATTAGTGCGTAGATTTCACACCATTGTCTTTTAAAAATAACAAGCAATACAAAAAGCACATAGCAATCAGCTATCAGATTGCTCATGATACCTCGTAAGGCGGCATAAGAATTTAAGTAGCAGGTCTAAGGGGTGCCGAGGTGGACAGAAACCTCGGTTCAGAATGCTACTGGACACTTCCGCCAGAACGGCATGCTGTAGAAGAAAATCTGCGTGATTACATGCTGAACTGCGGAATCCTCCCCGGTGCGTGTGTGTTTTTAACCTGGTTGGCCCGTAATGTGGCAAGAAAGATAGGATCGTCAGTGTCATTAAGGACTTCAATGAGTCGCGGGTCTTAAGGGCACGGCAGATGTTTTCCTAGAAGGGGATGTGATTGGTAGCAGCCACCAAGGCGGAAATGGGACAATGAGGGTTAAACAATCAAAAATAGATCGGAGTATTCAATCTATTAGAAGGAAATCTTAACACTGCGGTTCAGAAGTTAATAGAAATGAGTTAATGCCATCTAGTAGATTTTTATAGAACTACAAAACAATGCACATGTCGTCTAAATGGTATTTCCTTTGCTAGACTCGCAAAAAACCCTTTGAGTTCTTAGGTTTTCGCGATTGTTACACATAGGAAATGAAACTATTTTTCCGGATTTAAAATCGCGTATATTTGTTTTTTAAAACAAACCGACGTTTCGGGCTCTTTAAAGGTCCCATAGTCAACCGTTAAGGGTAAAGGGTCCGAAACGTCGGTTTATTTGAGAAAACAATTATACGCGATTTAAATCCGGAAAAATAGTTTCATTTCCTATAAAAAACATATTATCAGTTAGTGTTTTGATGCAGCTAAATTTGAATTGGTCACAAGTGATGATCGTCTTCTCTAATCTTTGTGACCTCTTGGTGGTTGATGATATTGCTGTCACAAATTCAAAGATTAAGATCTTACTAAGACATGTGTGATAAATGGTGATAAATCTGTCATAGATTTCTCATAGATGGCGCTACGACTAAAAAGTCGTTGAAAGACCAAGTACAAAGACACGACGCAAGCACATAGAAAAATTCGTGAGGTCCGTTGGTTCATTCCGTGGCTTAGTTGGTATAGCGTCTGCCACGGTATGCAAGAAGACGTCGGTTCGAATCCGACCGGATCGAAGGAATTTTTTCTGAGTGTTTTTTATGAGTGTTCGATCTTTGTATTAATAATTATAACAAACTAGTGGAGTAATTCCACAAAAAATATTTGAATATCAATTCAATAAAAATTTCATTAATACAGTGAATAGCGACATCTCTCGCCAGGACTGGTAGCTGTAAAGGTACTAACTGGGTGATAAATCTGTCATAAATTTCTCATA
>NW_020653852.1:20068936-20075694 GCF_003589595.1 Hyposmocoma kahamanoa | reverse complement strand
TCGAAGGAATTTTTCTGAGTGTTTTTTCTGAGTGTTCGATCTTTGTATTAATAATTAAGACATAAAGTTTAACTTTGCTAAATGACTTAAGGCTCCCAACTCAAATTGTCGCTATGAAACTCAAACTTTCGCTATGTTGTGTAATTTAGAGAACTTATTTCATAACAAGATAAATTTTAAAGTCAACAATAGCGCTACCTTTTCAGAGTCAAAAGTAACTTGATAAATTTAATAAGTCTATCACACTTTAACCATTTCGTCGTTTTTTGTAATATATATATAATATATATTTTATTATCACACCTAAAAATAATTTCGGCCGACGCTATGCTAACTAAGGCACGGAACGAACCAGCGGACCTCACGAATTTTTCTGTGCTTGGTGGTCGGATCTTTGTATTGGTTTTCTACGACTTTTTAGCCGTAGCGCCATCTATGAGAAATTTATGAAAATTTTTCGTCACCCAGTCAGATACCTTTACAGCTACCAGCACTGGCTAGAGACGTCGCTATTAACTTTAATTACATTTGCATTGAATTGATATTTAATTATTTTTTGTGAAATTATTCCACTAGTTTGTTATGGTTACTAATACAAAGATCGAACACCTAGAAAAAATTCATGTATTTCGATATTTTATTCTTCATTCTTTAACACGGTTTCGTCATATTTTTTTAATTTATTGAATGTCACGATGTTTCACTACCATGACATTCTATATTTTTTGTGAAAAACCAAAAACAAAGGTCATAACAAGCACATAGAAAGATTCGTGAGGTCAGCTGGTCCGTTCCGTAGCTTAATTGACATAACATCTGGCACGCTGATTCGAATCCAGTCCGATCGAGTAAATGTTTCTTAGTGTTTCAATCTTTGTTATAATAATTATAACGATTTTAATAGATTTTTCTGTGTGCAATTTCGATGTTGTTCGAGAAACATAAAAAAATTACTATCTATTTTCAATACAGTAGAGTATTTAAAAAAAAATATATGTCCAGATTAGAGATGTGCGTGAACCGTAAAATCGTTGAAATTATTCATTGAAATTATAAATTACATAATAAAGTGTAAATAGTGCACCTGAATGAGAAACCATCTGCCCTGTTGAAATTAGGATGGTTTTTTTTTTCAATGGCCTCTCGCAGCATCGTGAAGATAACGGATTTCTTTTGCAAGGACTTGGGGTTTGTCGAACTTAATTGCGTGTGTAGGTTTATCCACGACATGCTCGCAGACTGCAGGCTTATTTACGCGGTGGTGCTTGTCATTAGCTATATGTTCTTTGACGCGGGTATAAATGCTTCGCTTCGTTCGTCCAATAGTTAGTAAATAATAATAAATATTTCAATAAACTAGACAGATTTTTGTAGCGAGCATAAGTGTTGCTAGCACCTATAGTGCTTTGAATTTGTGTTTTGTGTTTGTAAGTTGTAGGGAACCCAAAAAGCTTTTCAATTATTTTAAGCCGTGCTATTGCGTATGCAATCAACTTGAAACGTGTCACAGTATGTGATGGGTAATCGGTTTTCAATTATCATTAGGTAAAATGAACAGAAGTTACAAAAAAATATTCAGTGACAGTGAACCCACAGAATTTCAAAAACAAATAAAAAATGTCGATAATGGAAATAAAGTTTAAAAAAACATGAAGCTTACAAATTAAATTATTTAATCAAGTAAATGTCATTAATAATTTATTGACTTCGAATGTATTATGGTGAAAGGACAACAGAAGTGATGAACGAAATTAATAGAAGTCAACTAACCCTCACAGTTCACGGGTCTCCTCTAAGAAGAAAGGGAAACAAGAAGTGTTTTGAAACGTAAAAATATACCTGAACAAAATGGATACGTACTCAACAATGAGACCAACAAATTTTCTTCTAAAATGTTTCGCTCTTAACTGTATTTCCAAAAAGGATAACAAAATCATATCGTCATGGTCTTTGATTAAAAATATCTTAATATTATCTATTTTATGTCTCTTGACTTCTTTTATATTATTTATAAAGATTCAAGATACTGATATGGACAGCAAGCAGTTTTCATTTACAGATATATTGACAATCGAATTTTTATTAAGTTTGTTTAAATATATAATTGACTTAATTTATGTTTGGAGATATGGCAGAAGACATTACGTAAGCTATTACTATGATTACGATAAAATTGACGAGATACTTAAAACAAATAATTACAATAAAATCAAAAGTACATGTCGCAAAATTCTGATCTTTACTTTCACGTTTCTTGTTTTTAGTATTATTATAGACAACATTGCATGGCGTATAACGCTCACACTTTCAAATATACGAAATATTCAGTATTCAATCGGATATTTCTACAATTTCGCAGAATTGCTTGTTATTCTTGATATAGTTTCTCATGTTGTACAAATAGAACACCGTTTACTTAGATTAGGAGATATAGTCGAGAAACTCAATGTAAACAACAAAGAATGCGTCGCTGCAAGTCGGAATGTTGATTCTAAAGCAACACGATTAGATAGATTGAAAATTTTGAAAGTTAGGCCTAAGGAAAATGATATACGGTCACCGGATGATATTCTCCTATTAAATCAATGTTATTTGATGTTGATCAATCAAACTGAATTTATAAACACTATGTTCGGATTCAGAGTGAGTATTTCATTCAACATATTTTTAAAATATCTATTATAGTTATATATTATTACTTATTCACTGCATTGGTAGACATGTTACATTTAAATTGTTACATGCACTCAGTAAAGGTATAATAATAATCCATTTATTTCAGACTTACATTCATCCATAATATTTGTTTGTAAAGAAGAATACTTAAGCTAGTGTTAGGTTTAAAATAATGAAATAAAACCAGCCAATGTCAGGACAACAGGCTACGCATTGGCAGCAGTGTGCCTGCGCATCCACCGCCCCAGCATTGGGGACTCCTATCTTTCCACCAATGTGCTCAGGATACTGTTCGTATTGAGACATGATAGCATAGAAATCGTCTACATGTTTCTCAGCAAACATGGTTGACGCGCTACAGAAAGGTGGAAGTCGGAACAGCATCCTGAACGCATTGTTGTACTGGATGCGCAGTGCTCCGTATGTCCGCTGCGTGTAACTGACCCACAGGCTGCACGTGTAAAAAGACTGGCAATATGCTTTAAAAAGCGTTACCTTTACTTCATCTGTACATCGTGCAAACCTGCGAGCCAACATAATTGCAACGGGCAGCCAGCGCCCTGCGCTCCCTTTCCACATCGGCATTATCGCATAGGTCCTCGGTGACCCAGTGACCCAGATACTTAAATTGTTTTGTTTGCTTTAGAGGAGTGCCGCCTAGATCAATGGAAGGCACCAAGGTATACGTTTTAGTAGTATAACAAATGATAAGTCTTATAAGGTAAAATTAATAATACTAATAAATATAAATATAAAATAAATAATAATACAGTACACAACTTATTCTTTACTCAATAAAGTATGAGCTCCTTTGAAATCTAAATAATAATCTTCTATTACGTCGCATATCGCTACGCGGCGCACCCTGTCGTAGCCATTGTGTCACGACAGACCGCGCAATGCACAACTTAGCTTCTCAACAATAAGGTATATTTCCTTAAGAGGGAGCATGCCAAAAAAGTATTGACGTTGGCTCCGCCCAAATTTGTCAAACAAATATATGCCTGAAGTTCGCGTGACATACGACAGGAGATGTTGAATTTTGCGCATTAAAAGTACCAAATTCGTTTTAGCGGAATAACTCTAAAACTAAAGGGATTAAAAAAAAATCCGTAGTGACAGTTCTCAATCATGCATAAATATAATTAATTATCTAATTTTTGTCCTAATAAACTGTAGCATTTCGAGGATGAATCGAAAAAATGTGAAAATTAGAGGTCATTTCGTGATTTTTATCTATCGAGAAAACTTTATTGTTTTATGTTTCTGATTAGTGTCTATGCTTGAATATATCGTGTAGTTACTCATACAATATTTTATTTTTAACTTTAAAGTGGATATACCCCTCTAAAATCAAATCGAAGATTAGGAATTTTTCCTCTGCTCCCTCTTAAAAGGCAGTAGCTAACCAACGTCCGGCAGCGTATCACGACCTTTGGATGTAGTAATGCATTGTAGCTTCGTTTGCACGAATACATACCAATTTGAAGCGACTAGAGTCCGTATTACCTCAGCTCGAATGAATTTTTTTCCCGTACCAATACGGTGCATTTTGCTTGCGGCAGACACTAGCTTTATTTTAGAATTTATTTTCTTACAAACGAAATTGAAGCCACTTGAAAAATTTATATCGTATAGTGTACGTGTACTATTTAGTTCAGCTGTTAAAAAAAATCATTGGTATTTGTAAAGTTCCTATTAAATACAACGGTTTTCTTGTAAAATTTCGAGTAAGTTTGCGTTTTTTTTCTATCGTAAAAATTTTTGGGAATCGTGTTTTCACACTATATAGTAATATTCAGTGTATATTCTCAATTTTACTATATAGTTTTTTCCAAAGTGATAGATGCAACAGTTTCACTGTTATGCGAAATCAAACAAACCCATTTGTGGTTGAATCGACTCTTAATTGAGAAATGACGATTTTCCCACTCGATTCTTATTCTAATATGTTTCGACCAACGAATAATATTATTCGTATAAAAAAGTAGACATATTAAATATAATCTCAGTATAGAGTACTAAAAAAAACCGACCTCAAAAGTACGTGGAATTACGTCTATTTGCTAAGTTTTATTGAAATATCCCCTAGTTCGCCACTATACAGGACTTGACACTGGAGATAATAAAAATCGGTTCTCACTACGACACTACTCAAAGTATATCGAGGGAAAAACGCCTTGAGTTGGATAAATAGCAAAATCAACTAAATAATTGCTAAAAGTAATTGCTCCTAAATTAAAGTTAGGCGCTATTTATAAAAATGAATCTTCATGCGTGAACAGCCACCCTTAGAGGTGGATGATTTCCTTCAAAATGAAATGGGACCACTATGGAAGTACCCCCTTTCCAACAAAAAAAGAATAATGAAAATCGGTTCACAAATACCGGAGTTATCGCGTAACATACATACAAAAAAAAAGAACATACAGTCGAATTGAGAACCTCCTCCTTTTTTGAAGTCGGTTAATAAAAACGTAGTATAGGTATTCACGTTTGAAAGCTACGTGATATTGTATGTCATAACGTCAAATTATCCACGCAATTCAAACTCACCGTATCTCGATTAAAGTAAGGTCAATTTTTCAATGTTTTCCACGTATTTCATATTGGTTGGGGATTTATATCAAAACGTGGAGTCATTTAGTCGTAACGGCGATTTTGATGCATACATTACTCGTTAGGTAACTCATTTGGGCTATTTGGGCCATTTTTATTTTACCAGGGAATCTACACTATTTCTGATACAGCCATTTGAGGTAGCATAGACGGTTACCTATCACAAGCTAGAAACATGATTTACAGAATTTTGTTTCTCCGAAAACCTTAAGATTTTTATTGAATAGATTTTGTTTCATTTGTCCGAAAACAAGTTACGATTTCTTTCATGACACCATTTATTAATGTTTCACTATTTTGACATATTGACAAGTTATTCTTTTCCCGTTTTTTATTTCCCCAACAAACTGTTTGACCAATGTATTTAATCGAGTATTTTTATTTTGCAAAAAAACGATATCCATGATACATTTTTGTTATATTATTTCTTATTACAGATATTAAAAGCATTAGAACGTGTCGCACAATACAACACGTCAAATTAAAACACCTCGTATCTTTATAGAATATGGTAAACTAGATGCAAGTTAATTTGATCGACTTGTAGTCGCTCGCTTTGCTCGTTCGGATCGTGCTGCTTTTTCATATACTACCCTTACCTAAATCTACATGAAGGGGTCGTACCGTCTAGGTAATGGAAACAAATTCGGCTCTGGCACTCGCCGGCCGCTGCCGCGGCACGCTCGCTACGCTCATTCGGACAAACGATACTTCTGCTGTAAGACATTTCTATGTTGCAAATTTATACCAAAACTGGCATCGCACTAATGAAAAAACGTCGAACCGTTTTCGGAGCAATGAAATTCGGAAAAAAGAAATTCTAGTTTGTGATAGGTTACCAGCATGGACTCATAAACATAAATAACAAGACCTATGAAAACGGTCACGTTTCATCAGGCAACGTGGGGTGCTCAAAATGCCTTTACGTAGTAAAACAATTCAAGGTTAGGTTAGTCCAAGCTTGTGCTCCGTATAAGAGAATGAAGAAGTAACAATGAGCCAGTCGAGCGCGGAGTCCGATATTAAGTCGTCTGTTACAGAGCAGGGTCTTTATTCTGAAGAAAACATTTCTCGCTTGGGGTCAATGAAACAACTAAAATTTGCACTAAAAACAAATGTAATTTTTTTTCAAATAAATTGTAAGTGCGCATTTGACCTCCATCTCTCTGACTGACAGAAAGTGACAATGAGGTTCACGATGGAGCATGCACACCTAAATAATGCCTATTCACTCTCGCCTTGAAAAGGCCCAAGTTATAATGTTCAGGGAACAAGTCTGCAGACAGGGAATTCCACTCCATAGCCGTTCGCCATATAAATGTGGAAGCGTAACGCTTCGTGCGAATCTTTGGAATATCCGCAACATAGGGGTGGTACCCAAGCCTACATCTGGTCCCCCGACGATGGAAAGGGGAGGGCGGAATTAAACCACGTAATTCCATCGCACACTCTCCGTGACATAT
>NW_020653852.1:20047780-20068536 GCF_003589595.1 Hyposmocoma kahamanoa | reverse complement strand
GAAGTAAATATTAATTATCTTTTTCAGATTCTCCTCATATGTGTAATTAACATAATCGATTTGGTTAATTTATTAAATCTCGCCATTCGAGTTCTATTTGGAACGCTGGTAAGATACACAAAATACTTATTTATTATAATTCTTATAACAAAGATCGAAATGCTAAGAAAATTCATTCCTTCGGGCTGGATTCGAACTGGCACCCTCTGCCAATTTACGAATTTTTCTTTTGCAGACCTTTGTTTCTGGTTTAACTTTTTTGCCGTAGCGATTTCTGTGAGAAAACTATTTCTTTTCAATCAGTTCACAACAAATCGATCATTGAATAATTGTAACAAACTAGATTGAATAAAATTTCATAAAAATAGTTGTATATATCATCGTGACATTCAATAAACTTAAATATTACTTTTTTACTATTAATAATTTCAGAGAGAGTACTAAAGAGTAAGTCACGTCAGTACGTGGAATTACATATAATTACCAAGTTTTATTAAAACCGGTTACCGGAAAGTGCGCAAACCCGGATTCATCACCTAGTTCGCCACTATAAGGGACTTGACACGGGAGATAATAAAAATCGGTTCTCACTACTCAAAGTATATTGAGAGAAAAAACGCCTTGAATTGGAGAATAGCAAAATCAACCATTAAAATATTTGCTCCTTATAATAAAATTTAGGCGCTATTTATAAAAATAAATCTTGAATGATTTTGTTCAAAATTAAATGGGACCACTATGGAGGTACCTCTTTCCAACAAAAAAAGAATCATGAAAATCGGTTCACAAACACCGGAGTTATCGCGTAACATACATACAAAAAAAACATACAGTCAAATTGAGAACCTCCTCCTTTTTGAAGACGGTTAAAAATTACATTTTATTATTTTGTCTAAAACAATACATGGAAGCTAATTATACAATAAAGTTGTCAATGTCACTGTGTTTGAAGATCATAAGTTGTAACAAAGTACTTTCTAGTGTGAGTATCATTCATTTATTTAAAAGTCCACGGTCTCTCGCACTCCACCAATTTTCATAGAAAAGTCAAATGTTAAATATACTTATTATATAAAAAGCAAATACTAAGAAAAATGCTTCAGTCGATATTGAGGCGACAGATGCTAGTTCGTGTTCAGTCAGTCGTAATTTTTCTTTGCGTTTGTTTCATCTTTGTGTCAATATTAATAAGAAATTAATCAAATCAGTCAATCAGTCAAATATCCAGTGACGGGAGGACAAGTCGTGCGCCTGATGGTAAGCTACACGCCTGTCCATAACAGTTGTGGTGCCACTCAGCTCTTTAAATCTCAAAAAGATCTGAGGCGCACTACCACTGCGCCCGTCACCCTGAGACATAAGTTGACAAGTCCTGTGTAATTTCACCAGCACCCTTACCCTTCCAAACCGGAACACAGTAATGCTAACATTATTGCTTGGCTGTAGAAATAGATAACTTGGCAGTACTTCCCTGGACGAACTCTTTCACCAGGAGCTTTACTGCTACTAATTGTTCAAAAAAAATAAATATTGTAAATCGGTACCACCAATTATCACTACGCCTACTTTATTTTTTGGGCATGTTTTGTTTTTATCTGTCATTTTTGCAAACAACCATATTTTTTCCTAATATTTATGCTCCACGAATTTTGTGAAAAAAAAAATAAAGAAACAAAAAACAGAATTTGTGAAAAAAAAGCAACAAAAACAGAACAGGTCAAAAAATTAAGTTGGCGTAGATCGAAATACATATCTTTTCTGTTATTCAAAAAATTTTAGATTCAGAGTAACTATGGGATAATGGTGTTTCTAACGAGCATACTTCGCCTCCTGGTTATCTGCACTAACATGCACACTTTGGTACATCGATGTGAGAAGGTATACAGACAGAATGACCGCATCATTGAAAGCATTGACGATTTGATAATTTGTAGAAAAGCCAGTAAGTAAATGGACCAAGTAACTTTTCTGTGTCTACCCATATACAAGCAAAGGTATTTATTTATTTATCTGATATTGCACATGTACATATCAAAAAGGTCTTAAAATAAAATTTTGTATTGAACACAACCCAGTCAGGGTAATGCAAGTAAGCTTAAAACTAAATACATAAATTATTCATAAATTTCAATTCATTATTTTAAAATCAAAGTAAACGCGTGAGCTTTCCGTGAGTCCTTCTTTTATTTTTCACTCATAAACTCATTTACCGAATAAGATATTGTGCTTCTACGCCGAGGTCAGGCCTCAGCTAAAGATATTTCTAGAATATATCAAGGACTCATGGATATACTGGACATACTTCCAGTAGAGCTGGCAGGACCACACTCGACCAGCGCGAGCGCAGGCATAAAGCGCGTGATACTGCTATTCTCGATAGAGATCTCGCGTTTTATGACGCTCTCGCGCAAGTCGCGCCCTGTTGTGCTAGCCCTAGGGAGGATAGTAGATAACTATTTAGCCACCTGTGGGTTTTTAATTGTCTAAGTACCGGATTGTACGTAAAAAACGATTAACTAAAGTTTTTTTTTTTTTTTCAGAGGAAGAAACAGTAGTACCACTAAAAGAACTACGTAAGCTAATATCTTCGAGACCAATACAATTCCACACAGGGCACTTTTTTCCAATCGATTACACTCTTCTTAGTGCTATGACGTCAGTTGTAGTCACTTACACAATTATATATTTGCAAAATTTACAAACTTAAATTTAGTGAAAGTGTAGAAGGAATAAATAGTCTTCAATCTGTGCAGGCTAGTTTCACCTGTAGATAATTAGTTGTGTGTTGTAGAACGATTTGGGAACTCGTTATATAAAGTAATAGAATGACGCACTATATAACCGGAAATAGAGACGAAATGGCCCTTATTTCGTCCTCGTATCCATCCCTGGCAACTCACCAGGCAAATGGCTCTTATATCACTTTTAAATGTCAACTCTCGTTTGCGCTGAAATCACAAATTAGAAAGCTCAAATAGTAGAGCGCCAACAACTTACCTGTGTGTACGTCTCAGTATATTTCAAAAATATTCTGTATTTATTGTAATAAAGATAATATCGCTAACTATGGGGAGCTGCTCCATTCGAGTTGTGGGAAAAACAGCAAAACATTTAATTACAAAACAAACGGAATCATATTTCATCAGTAATTAAACATTATATATGTAATTTTTCAAATTTCGTCCATTATAGCAAAGCTCAAGTAAACTGGTCGATTTGAAGTGAAACAATTGACGCCACTCATTCATTCGAATCGATCATTTCGAATTCGGGCTGGCCAATCGAAGCGCAGTTGTCACCGTAATGATTCGGCAGAATAGTTCTGAAACAAATTAAATGACATTTTGTCTCTACTTCTGGTTATATATCTACTTGATAAGCGGTGACGAATAGCGTGTAAGCGAATGAACAAAGAACTGTTATTTTTATTCCATACACTTCAATGCGACATATTATTAAAGCTTAGTTGCGATAGTATGGCGAACTGTAGCATTCGTCACTACCATAGATATAGATTATAACATTTTTGTAAAAAAAATCGACCTGAAAAGTTCGTGGAATTACATCTATTTGCCAAGTTTTATTGAAATGGGTTACCGGAAAGTGTGCGACACCGGATTCATCGCCTAGTTTGCTACCCTTAGAGGTGTAATATTTTCTTCAAATTTAAGTAGGATCAAAACTGAGGTATCCTTTATCCAAAAAAAATCTAGAAAATCGGTTCACAAATGCCTGAGTAATATAAAATAATAAATACAGTCGAATTGCGAACCTCCTCCTATTTGAAGTCGGTTAAAAAGAAGGTGTACAAACCTGTTATAGTTATATAAGGTGCTTATAAATTAGGTACTGATAATTTTTGAGTCACCAGTTTGTGCATCAGAAGGTAATCAAGGTAATGAAGGTAAAACATAAATGTAAATCTTATGGACTTTTTATGCGATTTTTTTATTACGGTTGTATAAAAAATATATTTTTAACCCAACATAGTCTACAAATTGTATAATATAATATGTTACAAATTGGAAATGAAACTATTTTTCTCGGGTCTGAATCGCGTAAATTTGTTTTTTCAAACAGGCTCCTTACAAGTCCCGTGTCCACGACTAACTGAAATGGTAAAGTCATGACCCAATTATGTCTAATATTGATATAAACCGAATTGTAGTTACAAAAGTTATTAATTTAAATAACTTTTTTTTTTAATTTACCAAAAATCTGTCAAATTTACGCTACAAGTACACGATTTGCAAAATATTTTATTTTAACAATATTAATTTCATTTCCAAAGAGTATTTATTATTCGCGAACAAGATAATATGAACCGTGATATTGATATTATTTTTCGCTCTAATAGTGTATTGGCCGGTGATAGTGAAAAAGCATTAAAAGATAACATTGAATAATATTAACACACACCAAGCTTCATACTATTAACAGGGCGTGTTTAGTAATCAACTCATTTTCTTATATATCTCAAAGAACTAATAAGGACTTAATTGCAATTATCTTACTTCAAAGCAATTATAATGACGTAAGTAATTATCTCTAAAAGTAAACGTACGTAATTTAATAGCACCATGTATGTATTTATAAAAACCAATCTATTTAAATAGTGACATATTTCGTTATTATTAGTGCAACTGTAGTTTTTATTGCGATTGTCTTCATACACATTTCGAACTAACTCTCTGTAATTGATTTAATAAAGTGTTCGAGCACATTTTAATTTTTTCTTGTTTAGAACAAAAACCCAATCCCATTCATACAGGTCACATAGACACCCAAATGTATCTGAAAACCGCTTGAATGTGATTAAAAGTCTATTCTTAATGTGTTTTGTAGCAGTAGAGGTCCTTGTGCAAGAGTTCGTCCAGGGAAGTACTGCCACCTTACTTATTTATTTTCTACCATCCAGCAGTAATATGAGTATTATTGCATTTTGGCTTTGAAGGGTAAGGGTATCGGAAATTACACGCACATGGGACTTGTCAACTTATGTCTCAGGTTGGCAGGCGCAATGGCTGTTGTTCAGATATTTACAACTTTACAACTGTTATGGACAGGCACGTCTCTTACCACCATGCGCTCGACTTGTTCGTCTCGTCGTCACTTGTCATAAAAAAGGTTAAAATCAAAAATTTTTAGAAATATGGTCGACATATAAAATAATTAGCTAAAAGCAAAAAAAAATAAAAATAAATACGGCTTTGTCCGATGGCTCCTTAATGAATTGCGAAACATAATTTTTGTTTTAGATTTTTCGTGGTATAAAATAAATAACATCGCTCCAATTACTTTTTCATAGAAATTAAAAATGTTAAGAATTTCTGCTTACTTATCAAAATATTACTTGGAATTATTTCAAATAAAATGTAGACAGGCGTCTCGCCTCGTATTATATATTGGATTATAGATGCAAAGAAAATACAGAATGGACTTTTTAAGGTGAAAAACACCTGTATTTGATATTAATTTTGTCCCTTGTGAGGTATACAATTGAGTCCTAGCACAGTATGAAAGGTAAAAAAAGAATGCACAGTCTTTGTCATGTTTTCCTACTAGTTAAAAATGAAAATTTCATAAAAGGAAAACCAATTAATTGGATTTCAAGCTGCACCGAACGCCAATAATTGGACTCCCTGCAGTACCAGTCTGTAAAAGGACGTTTGGAATTCATTAAAGTGTCATTAACAAAGCCATAAAGGAATATTAATTTGCAAACTTTCAAAGCCGAAGGGCGTCTTTATTTTCTCGACGATGTTTATTAACAGAAATAGTTATATAGGTACTTACCGTGACTATTTTGTACCAGGTTAAAGAAGGGATACCTATATTTAAAGTGTTATGTTGAAATACTCCTGAACTCAAAACCACTCGCAACCGTTTAGAAGTGGCAAAAATATACTTCCGGACACATAATTCGAGCCACCTCGCATTTTTGTCTTAAAATCTTAGAATACAAAAGTAGTCTTATCGTCGAAGACAAAGTTTTCCCCCGGTTTTGTAAATCCAAATTTCCAACATGGATTTATGGAAAAGGCGTTTAGTATACTAATTTCAAAATTCCTTTATAGTTTTTGATCAATCAAACATTGTTTAAGCGGAGGGCATTTAACACTGAAAATGCGAGGTGGCTCGAATTATGTGTCCGGGAGTGTATTAAAAAGCACAGATGACGTGCGGTAAACCGATTCAGTTTCAGCCAGTAAGCCTTTGTACACGGAAACAATTCAGTAACGCAGTATAACGCGCGTTTATGAAACGCGCGTTTCCTGCGCGTAGGCGCTATAGACGACTGCGGATGGCGAAGCGACGCAGTGGGTGAACACGCGCTCCTCTCCCGGTCCTTTCCTCAGCCTAGCAACGCAACGTCGTTGTTGAACCAAGTCCTTTTATCCATAGTTCCAAGATTCATGTGTCGTACTTGCTCAATCGGAATATTCCGCGATGATTCACCCCGACAGTATGCTCTTCTGGCCAGAAAGCATCCAGTATTATTTATTATTGAGACATTCTAGACAACCTTAGGTTTGTGACTTAGTTTACGGGAGCTTTCAGCTCATCCATTTGTTCGGTGGCGCAGTCAAGGCATCACCATTCAACGGTTTTTATGATTTCAAGTGACGGACGGGACAAGCAAGTCGTGCAACTGGTAGTAATTGACAGGCCACCCGTAACAGTTGCAATACCACTCAGAGCTTTAAGTTATAAAGATCTGATGGGCACTACCACACGTCCATTACGAGACAAAGTTGACCTTGTTGACACCTTCAAAATCGAAACGCAGTTATGCTTCCATTACTATTTGACGGCAGGAATAGATAATGGCAGTACTTCCTTCGAAGAACCTCAAGGAACTCCAGTGCTACTAACTACAACTACTTACTAAATATACGTTGGAAAAAAAAGATTTGTACCTAATTAAGATTTCAAAAGCGATATCTCGTGAATTCTATTTGATGTGACAATTTTATTCAAAGAATTTTACAATTCTATAAATCCAATATCCAAGTGTTTGTTCAGTATCTCTGTTTCAGACTTACCTCCACAATTCATAATTTAATTCTCAATAAAATTGAGTTTTCCGTAGAAATAAATTACCTATTTACTTGGATCAATAAAGAAAATAACATAGAAATGCAAAATATTTTATTAAAAAATTATATCCAACTTTTTGAGTGCGAGTACAAAGTAAAATTATAAACAATGGGACAATATTTTTTAGCAATTTCAGCGAGCAGAGAATTGTTAGGAATATGATACAGGTTTGGTTCGTCTACAACGCGATACGCGTAAGCTTGTGGTGGGGACTCTGCTGGGTCTGAATACTTTACAGTATGGATTTTCAAATTAAGAAGTCGCAGTTCTGTAAATAAAAATGTTACATCGTATGACTTTGTAGCCTTTTTTAGGTTTACCTCACGTTGCCGTCCGCTTGCGACGCAACGCGACGCGGCGATTTATTAAACGAGCAATGCAACATTTTTTTTCATACAATATGAACTTTATATTCTACAAAATAAATCAACATTCCTTTAAACAAAAAAATGAAAACGAAGATGCAGCAAGAGACGGCAGACGGAGACGGACGTACTTTATAAAATGCAATGTAGGTATTTTAAAGCGTATTCTTTAGTGAATACGGTATTATTTCTTTTATCAAAAGAGTAAAGCAGCGCTGCGTCGCACTGCACCGCGTTGCGCAGCGCATCGCAGTCAGCGAATGCCGCCACGGGCAATTCAAAGTGTAACATAGCTTCCTAACAATAAGGTATATACCTATTTCTTTCAAGGGCAGACTGTGTAGTAGATGCAATGCAGTATAGAATTTCGTTTCTACGAAATAATAATCTGAGTACAGAGTACTAAAAAAACCGAAGTTTTATTGAAATATCCCCTAGTTCGCCACTATACAGGACTTGACACTGGAGATAATAAAAATAGGTTCTCACTACGACACTACTCAAAGTATATTGAGAGAAAAACGCCTTGAACTGGAGAAATAGCAAAATCAACCATTAAAGTAATTGCTCCTAAATTAAAGTTTAGGCGCTATTTATAAAAATGAATTTTCATGCGTGAACAGCCACCCTTCGAGGTGGATGATTTTCTTCAAAATGAAATGGGACCCACTATGGAAGACCCCCTTTCCAACAAAAAACGAATCATGAAAATCGGTTCACAAATACCGGAGTTATCGCGTAACATACATACAAAAAAAGAAAAAAGAACATACAGTCGAATTGAAAACCTCCTTTTTTGAAGTCGGTTAAAAAGGGTATTCCATTGAGTGCAAAGTAAAAGACGCGCTGCGTCGCGCTGCGCCGCGCAGCCTCATGTCACCGGCTTGTGCCACTCCGGGCAATACAAAGTGTAACATAACTTCTCAACAATAAGGTATATTTCATAGAAAGGCAGACGTCGGCTGACCGACATTTGGCTGCTTAGCGCGAACTTTGGAAATAGCAATGGAATATAGAAATTCATGTCTCCTAAATAAAGCGAATATTTCTTCTCACGGAAATCTGCTTTACGAATGGGTGGTCATATTTAAGCAATTACTATTTGTAGATTTCACAAGCATATAAAATGTAATAGTACAGATAAGACGTCCTCTGTGGCCTAACAGATTGCACTGTTCAGTTCTGTGGGTTTAGTTGCCGCTAGGACCAATTTGGGAAATTAACTTTCTTAATTGTTTCTGGTCTGGTGTTCTTTTTACTTACTGCACAGCGGAATTCTGAATATGAAAATTTAATTTAGGCATTTTTGAGATAAACCACTAATCTCGATAGTCTTCGCCATTTAATACCGATATTTGGGGAAGCATTTTCACTGGAAACACGCTGAGTAGGGTACGATAGACATGAAAACGGATAAATGGTGAAAAAATATACAATTATGAAAAGAATTTTGACCCCATGCTGTGTTGCGCCGCTGATAGGGATATAGATAGATATTACGTCTCTTAAATGGATGTCATGGTCCATCATTTGTGCTGATCATACATCTGGTATCGCATATCCGTAAAAAAGGCTGTCTGACAACTTAAAATTTTAAATAGAATTTTGATCTACTCCAGTTGGGCCATTTTACAACAAATTCCCAATGTGAAATCAGTCAAATTATTTGAAAGCCAGTCTGAAATTTAGAGTTAATTCTCAAGTCCAACATCATTTGTGAAACCCAGTGCCTTTGCGTGACTCTTTCGGATTTGAAGTTCAAAATTGGTTTCTGAATTTCTAGGATTTAACATTGATGAATATTAAACTTATTCGATAAGTAGTAGTAATTAACTGTTTAGGCTAGGGATCTGTCACTCGTGTGATTTTCGAGCACAAAACGGAAGATTGACTTCTTTTTACTCTGGTCTGGATTCATTTGGTCTAAATATCGATACAAAGGCTACATCAAGATCTATGGACACTGGTGCGAGTGGAGTAAGCGAAAGGGGAATGTTAGAAGCGTGACTAGTGTTAGATGTGTAGATTCATAGTCTCTCACTAGCAAGAGAAAGCAGTGATGGTATGTGTGTATTGAAGTAAGACTTATTTTACCCTTGCATTTCTGTATAGTAAGCACGTTGCGAACTGTATTCGATGTGTTATAGCATAGTTTTCTAAGAGCATGCGTGATAGCTTCAGATATGTTTAAGTCATCATCTTTCAGATCTTGTAAAATTGGTAGCGATCTGAAAAGTTTCAAAATGATAAAAGCATTATTATATTATAGTATACCTATATACTTGCCTATTTTTTTTTTTTTAACGGGGAGGAAAAATTTATGGATACCCCTGAGCCCAGGGAGACTCAGGGGTTATGTGGGGACTCTCCCTCCACACTGGAAGGCCTACTCCACTAAAACCCCCCCGGGTTTCCCTCTCGCCGGTTGAGTCGGCGCCGTGGGATCAGTGAACATTCACCACGACGCCGCCCGGCCGCCCTAGCTTGCGCCAGGGCTCCCGCGCCAACGGAGGGACGAGTCGGTTGTCCTCCGACCCGCCCCCCAGACGAGTGAGGCCGTGCAATGCAGGCTCCGGAGTCCCTGTCCAGAGCCCGCTGGTCTCACTAGGGGATCAGGCGAGCAGCGAACTGCCTTCGCCTTCTCCTCGTACGTCTGCGCCGGAGCGGGTGCGCGTCCGCCGCGTCCTCGCGCACCCGCTCCGCAGCCTCCTTTTGCGACATAACCTCTGTGCAAAAGGAGGCCATCGCCTCCCAGGACTCCTCGCTATCGAGCATGGCGGCAACCACGCTCGGCAACGAGAGGTCCTGCCCTATAGTCCCCGTCAGAGTGCGGCGCTGCTCATCCCACCGGCTACACACCTGTAGGGTGTGCTGCGCGGTGTCATCCGCAGCGCCGCACTCGTGGCACGACGGGGACGGTTCCCTCCTCGCCACCTTGTGCAGGTAGTGACCGAAGCAGCCGTGCCCGGTCAGCACCTGCACAAGGTGGTACGACAGTGGCCCGTGAGACCGGTTTACCCAATCTACGAGGACAGGGCGAATCGCCTCTATGGTACGAGCACCATAGGGGGGATCCGCCAAGCCCTCTTTCCACCGGTCCCGCATGCGCTGCGCCGCGAGGCGGCGCTCCCGCTCCACCTCTTGGGGAGCGGGTCGCTCACCTCGGTCCCTCATTCCCCGCCGGTAGGTGCGGACCTCCGCCAGGACCTCGGCTTCGAGGTCCCACGGCGGAGTACCGGCGAGGACGCATGCGGCAGCGCAGGCCACCGTCATGTACGCCCTGCACATTCGCAGGGCGACCACCCTACGTTTTTTCACACCTGAGGAAGCGGTTTATGCATTTAAAAGGTTTTTATTGGAGCTACCTACCTCAATTAGAGTGGAAGAAGTGTTTCGAAGGTTGATTTAAATGCATGCACTACTTAAATTGATTTTCTGGGATAAATATTTGTTATTGTTCTCTAATCCCGAAATATAAAAGGCAGCCCTTAGATATCTGTGTATACGACACAGATATCTCAGCATCATAACCCGCAGTTTTATTACGATCAACCGAGTATAGTAGCTACAACCAGAGTAGAATTTACTTACTCGATACTTCTCTTGATTATTTCATCTTTGTTCTGACTAAAAGCCATAACAGCAGAGCTCACCAAGTCATGATGTTCCATAACAAGCCATTTATTCCCGTCATGAATTCGATCAGTGACAATCACATCCATGTCAATGATTCTTCCTCCATAATTGAACAGCGTCGCTAACTTTAACATATTTTCGACTTTTTTATATCTTCTCATACCACGATTTAACACACTGTTTTCAAAAGGTCCAATGACGTCTTTAAAAGGAGTGGCATTTAAATGTTTTTCAATTTGTATTTTAACAAATTCCACATTACCATGGTGTATTATTTGACTAATAATAGTTTGCTGACATGAGCAGAACGACAAAGGTTTATTGAAAAGAACGTTCACCTTTTTTGTAGGATAAGCAACTGAAGCCGCTTCTATAGCACAAAGATAAGCAGGTTTCAAATTTAAGTGGCAAGATGTATAATGCAAAAACACGTCATCAGGAAATGAGTTATTCAAGTATGGTCCATTGTAATCATCATTGACGTTTTTATCAAAATAACAACTGACATCATCAGGTAGATATTGATAAAATGAAAACATGAAGTCCATCGAATTGATGAACACGGAAAAAAAACTTGATAGCATATAGCTTGTCAGGAATAATATTAACGTTATGTAAAATAGACGTTTCACTGTGATCTTTCGAAACATAATACGCATTTTTCTAAAAGAAGTCATAGGATATATAATATAATAAATACTAATAAAATATAGTAAATTGACGAATATCAACTTCAAAAAGTATTATAATTATTATTTCGTTTATGGCGGCCACTATAGGTTTGTGCCTTATTTTATAAGAATATTATAAAAACTATGACGGTAAATCAATAGCAAAATTATTCAACTTCAACTTGAATGCTATTATTTCCATGAATGGAATAGAATGAAATATTTTCAACTTCAACAAGACATTGATGGCAATGATGGCAATCGATTATTTCTTAGACTTTTTTCCTTAGACTATGGAAACTAAAGGACATGTTATGTTGACATATATAAATCAGACGTTATATGTATATGATGCATTTCGATATTGAAAACATAAACATGTTATTGTCTTTGTTTAACTCTTGCATGCCATCTTAAGCTAAAAGAGATAGCATTACATTGGTCTGTGTCAAACACAGGAATCGAAAATACATTACGTCATCTTAAATGCCAATCGTGTCCATTTCGCAGTACATGAGGTACATGATACGGTTGTCAAAGGGAAGTTCATCAAATCTCAAAACAAATGTTTTTCCAAGTGTTTTATTGAATTATACGCATGTATTTTAATAAAATGGACATAAATGTTGACAGTGAGAACAATTAAGTATTAATAAAAATTCGTCGCTGCAGCTTTACGGGATGTGGCATTTGAAAAAGCGAAGATCGACCGAATATATCATTGTACAGGAACGTGTTATTTTTCTGTCTATAAATGACACAAAAGCCCAAATATCTCATGTAATTAGACATATTTAAGTAGTTTATTCATAAATCTTGCCAAATTTTGTTTTGGTTTCTTCAGATTGCCTGTTTGTTTGTATATTTTGATGATTGTTGTTAGCAATTGTTTTGAGATAGTGTTATTCTTGGAAGCGTACATATTATCGATATTCTGTTATTAAAATAATTCACTACGATGTTTTTATTATTTTATTATTATTATTTTTACTATTTCAAGTTTACCTACAAATCAAAAAAGAAAAAAGAATGGTGGGAAATCATACCGCCGTATAATAGTGCCGAATATAAACATTGAATCAAAGACCATCTTCATTTTTATTATTCGCTTCATTTTGAAAAGTCAAATTTTAACATAACTTTTAATATACCTAGATTACATGATAATGCAATTCAATCATTAGGTTTATTGGTAAATAATTTTATATTTAATTTAGATTAAACAAGACTCATTTACTAGGCATTCTCAGTTCCTGAAAACAAAATTATCCACTCGTTTCCGATTTTTTCCCACTGACAACTCTAACTACTAAAAATTCTTATTTTATAAAGCCAGCAATACAAGGACCATGTTGGTCTAACGTTGCCGAGTGAAGGCCAATACCAACGTATAGACAGCCTTGCCATCGTTCGGTGTCACTCGCCTAGCTGATCGAGTGAAGGCGAGCGCTAACATGTATAGCGCTCGTTTGACGTGGCTTGTCACAACTCGCAATCGCTCGTGACTACTTGTCTCACGTCGGAGAAGTGTCGATTTTCTGCACAAATCAAAGGCGCTCGGCCAATAGTAGTCAATTGACATTGTATAATCAGACATTTGCATGCTATTTAATATATGCAAAACATGTTTTTACTTACACTGTCTCTTGGTACATCTCCTGTTATACCATGTTTTAAGCAAATAAACGTATGATAATAATATTATTATTGATAATATTACTACTTTCATTTATTTCCAAAATTAAATGGAAGTATTAAAGATTCACTTCACTGATATTAATTCTACACCAATGCATAACTACAAAAAAGCCTACACTATTTGGAATCTGTTTAAAAATTTCTCTATGAAAATATGAATCTTAAGGTTGGAAATGTATAGGAGTTATATTTCAAAGTTTTCTCTTTTTTATATACTCTCAAATTACATTTTCTGTGCAAATTCACTTTTCGTAATATTTGAGTATATGTAAACGCAAAACAATAATTCAAAATTTCATGTGACATTCCCGGATATTCCCATATAACCTAAAATATTCCCAAATGGAATATTGATGTACTTTAATTAAATGTTTGCATGTCGATAATGACTTATCGATAGATTATAGTACGACACTAAAGAAATCCGACATTTGTTCGTTCAATTTTTGTTTAGGAATGCACGTTCATTCCGTAGTTAGGGCACTTCATTTCTTTTTTTTTTCCATATCTAAGCTTTTTTCCATCCTCTGCGGATATTTCTACAAAGAACCCATGTTCACTGTAATCTTTGGAACCAATGAAACGCGTTCTAAAATATTTTTTTCCATCCTCTAGGGCTTGAAAAAATAGTCTATAATTTGTCTATGTCAACATTTTCCAATAATCTAGCTAGGCGTGTCGCCTATGTTCATGCTGTGATTCAAACCACAGTTCTCAGGAAACACAGTTCTTCTCAGCTCTACTTTGGTAGAACTGTGTTTTCTCAACAAACAATATTTCGTTAGCATTAAAGATGTCAAAATACTAAAAAACTTTTGGTTGCTGAAACACTGCTTTTTTCCCCGCTTCGCTTTGGACCTAATGGGCTGTACTCATTATGGGGCGAGAGCGACCGGTCGGTTAGGGTGGGAGTACTTGGCACATTTCCAATCTTGTCACCTAATCATTACGCCACTGTACTGGTTTACTTATTAAGTCACGGATAAACTAACATTAAGTGCGCGTTCCTATTGTGACGTAACGTTTTATAATTCGTTGGACATCTCGACTATCTGTCGTGACTGTGTCGTAGATGTTTATCGTTGAACGACTGTCGTGTCGTGTCTAGCTGTTCCCATTAGATCGTGACGACAATTTATCGGTTCACGGTAGCCGCCTTGTCGTTTGAATGACAGAATCATTTGCTGCGATTATCTGTCGTCATATTTTAATCGAGACGTTTTATTTATCGTCTGGCGATTGTCGTTCTAGCCCTTCCCATGTCACGAGTCTGTTGTCGTACCGTCAAAAAAGTCTTGAACGACAATTCATCAGATCATCATCATCATATAGTAAATACGTGTACAAATTCATTTAAATATACAAGCCACGACACTTTAAACTGCACGACTATCTGTCGTCACGACATAATGGGAGCGAGCCCTTATTAGCTCCACAAGTTATTGCAATGACTCTCTACCATGATTACGAGTGTATTGATAGGTGTACAGTAAAATGAAGAATTCGCACCCTTGGTGTAATAAGGTCACAACTGCAAAATGCCTTTTCAGGAGAGAGTTTAAAGATACTACGAATGAAATTAGTCGACAACTTTTTTTGCTTAAATAAGAGATTATAAAATTTCACATATCGAGCCATTTCCGCCCATTTATCGTTGGCGACATTTTTACCTAAACAGCGTTTTTATCACAAAATGATATTTAAAACTATAAGGGGCAAGGACGCGTCTCGTCGTCAAAATTACATAAATAGAAATTATAGAAGTTTATTGTTAGCTCTGCTGTTTTTATATTTTAGTCTGACTGACAAACATAATGTAAGCGACCACACTTTTTATCGCAAAAGACATAGTACATCACTATTTCGTCGTTTACTTTTAAACAAAGTTTAGGCAAAAAACACTGATCGCAAGTGTTACCTTAAAACATACTACATGGTATTATAAAAAAAAAGAAAAAACGAGAAATCTTTAGATACAGATAACAAAAATATTGTAAGCGCTAAAACGGCTTAATAGGAAGAAAGAAGTTAGAAGGGTAAGGTGCTGGTAAAATTACAGGAACATGGGACTTTACAACCTGGCTCAGAGTGACGGACAGGCGCACTGGCTGTGCCCGCAGATCTTTGCGTTTTAAAGCTCCGAGCGGCATTGCAACTGTTATGGACAGGCGTGTCGCTTACCAGGTACACGACTTGTTCGTCCCTTCACTTGATATTATAAAAATATACAAAATACACGTTTGTTGTTTATATTATGACAGGATTCTAATAAATTGTAGGTAGGTAGGTATTTATGTTCCTAGTGGTCACAAGAAGAAACAACATTTTGTATACAAAGATTTTACGCGCTCGCTAGCGATAACTGTCTGTGTAATCTCATAGTAGAGGCCCAGGTTAGGTACAATTAGTCACAACAATATTAAAGTATTAAAAAAAAAAACAATTTTTAATACATTATTTATTCACATACTTAAACAAAACACAATCACAGAACTCAAAATCGCTTCTTTGCACCGTGTTATAGCTAAACTAATAAAAATAAAAGCAGTAAAGCTACAGTCAGCATTAAAATTATCTGAACATTCCTTAAAAAAAAAACCTTATCCCAATTAATTCAGGTACACTTACAAAAGACGATACAGATTCTGCTTCACCATTAAAATGTTAGTGTAATGTACAGTCAAGAGCACATCAAGCTTGACACTTTGTACTTTGGACAATTCTTATCGTAGCGTAAACAGTTGGATTTCAGTCTTTAGTGTAAAGCTTGACGTGCTCTTGACCCTATACGAATGACCACACGATGCGTTTTAGACTACTAGTATAATCAAACCTGGTTTTACAAAGGCGTAATGTGTCAGCTTACACTGAAAATGCAACAACAACGCTGTAGCCATGCGTACAATGTTTGTGTTGAAAAAATGGTCGCGCTTTTAACTTCTAAAGCTTCCAGTTAGGCAACAATTTCCGTAAATTTCTAGAAGACAAATCAATTTTAATGATAACTACAAATAGTATCATGAATCAATATCTAATAGGACTGCTAATCTCCATACTTACAGATTGTAACTCTAAAAAAGCACAATATCCCGTCTTATTTTAGAAGGCGCTGTTAGATAGCCTGGAAGTAGTTTATATTACAATTTTAGCTCCATTTCATATTAAAGAGGAATTAATTGTGGATAACAATGCGTATCAATAGATGGCAGTGTGTATTATAAACTAATTTGTAGATAAACGTTGGCATGGCTAGATGGCGCTAATCCTAAACAAAATAAAAATCTGTACAATGAGCGCCATCTAGTTTACTTCCTTGTTATCACTAGAAATGAGGGTAGCTTTAATAAATTCAGCTCGTCAATGTAAAACAGTCGCGACATCTGGTGAACCAATAGGTACTAAATACACGACTACGCTGTCTTGTGTCGCGAGCAGCCCCCTTGAGTTATTAGCTCATGCTAATAGGTACCTATAGCAGTGACAAAGTGTGGATATTCGATAAAGACAATCTGGGTCGGAGAATATTTCAGCAGGTAGTACCTATATTGCAGCCGACGCTTCAATATACTATTGCCCTACAATTACTTAACAACAAAAATAACCAACGAGAATTCCGAAAATTACAATCACCGGAACAATAATTTCCAGAAACACTAGCAATAATACTACCTATTACACGACATCATCTTTTCGGTAACTTTACCACCGCCTCGACACACCTTTCTCTTTTGCACCTGTGTATTTCTAATCACTCTCATAATTCGATCTCAATAGAATTGACCAGTATTAAAAAAAAAATCATAGGTGCGAAAGAGAGAGTTGCTGCAAGGGAATGGCAGCTCGCCTCGTCGAACAAAACCGTCAGGCGTTTTGTTTGTTACAAGTCAAAACGTTTATGGATGGTTGTTTTATACTATGCTTCAGAAAAGCCTATGCGGAACTTATATTTTATAAACTGTTCAAACATCTTTGTACGAAAGTATTTTCTTCCTGGTACAACCGTATATGGCGCTCAACAATCAATCAAAAGTGCACCTTAAATTCACTGAGGTAATATTAGTTCCTATCAAATATTCAGAAGTTTTATACAATTTCAACGATGAGATAATTTTGACAGTGACTGGCAAACTATTATTAATATTAAATGGCCTGAACGTATGTAATGTATGGTAAAAGTGACGATACGTAAAGTGCACATTACTATGACTAGCAATGCTGTCTGACATGATTTTATCAAGTTCAGAATGGCAGAGGTGAGGCTATCATGTCATCTCTTTCTCTCGTACCACGTTTAACATGTGAGAAAGAGAAAACATGTAACACCAGCCCCGCCGTTATTAATTTAATTTGAATCCAATTTTAAATTTAGATATTCGCCATGTTGTGGAATGTTAAGAGGATAGTTATGACACGCGCTTCACATATACGCAGTTTGATCCTATTTCGAATCTTAATTAATCAAAATCAGTGACATTTAGTAGACACGATATAGAAACAAAATATCTACGGCTCTGGTTCATCCATTTTCCGTTATTTTATAATCCGTTTTTCGACTTATTACTGAGATTTGTGAAAGAAATGCTTAATTTTACTGTGAATTTGACACCAAGCTTATCATTGGTTAAAATAACCGCATGACAGCGTTGCGATTGTCTACCATATGTAAATTTTGCGCAGCAGCCAAGCTTTCCATTTTTTAAATTAGATACTTTTGAGATAGGCCACTATTCTAGATAGCCATCGATATAGTTTCAAAATTACATATTTATGTATTTATTTCCAAGTCATTACTAATCATTTTTATAGACTTTGAATTACAACAACTCATGGAAAAACAACCAGTTCCTCATATTAAAAAGTTTTATCTAGAAATCTATATAAACGAAAAATAAATTGCGAACTGCCTAACGCATGACCAGACCACCCATAATTTTTTTTTTATACTTGACATGCATTTTAAACAAATTACATTGATATCATCATCGCATCAGTATTAAATGCCCTAAGCTTAAACAATGTTTGATTGATCAAGAACTATCTATATACATTTTGAAACTAGTATATAAGTGTTTCCATAAGTCTTTGTTGGAAACTTGGTCTTGCAACACCTTTTTCTTCGATGATATACAATATTTTTGTATTCTGGCCCTTTAAGGCAAAAACCCGAGGTGGCTCGAATTGTGCATCCGGGAGTATATTATTTAGCACTATTTCAGGACACTAAACCAAATGATCATAAGCCTCATTCCCTCTCTCCCTCCTGATAAAATCAAGTCAAGTCAGCGAATGCCAGGATCTTGACTACATGTCAGGCCATTGTCACCGTCTATAATAAAATTATGATACTTAGCACCTTATTAATAGAAAACTTACTTTACAAATACCATGTACAGACCCTTCAAGGTGAAAAATAGTGCATTGTGTTACTAGAGCGGAAGGTAGGTTATTGCAAACGAATTAACAATTTCAAACACTCTATATTTTGAAGTCGATCAGGCAACTTCTTCTCACAGCATGTTCATTGTTATGCCCTTTTTTATGCCGTATGAACATACTGTGGGTTCTTGTCATTTTCTACTGAACTAATTGAGAATAAGTGTGGCGCGTGCAACAAGCGATTGCATCGCTACACTTGCGGCTTATAGGCGATTGCATTGATACAAACGCTCGACTCAATCGCGCATTCGTATCGATGCAGACGCGGGCTTGCATCGCGTTTGCATTGCTGCTTAAAATCGTGCGCGTGTGTAAAGGTAGACGATTAGCGGCTGCATCGCTACTGCATCGCTTTTGCATCGCTTTTGCATCGCGTTTGCATCGCAGCTAGAAGTCACCGTATGTAACAGCTCTAAAGAGAGTTCATGATATTTGTAGCATTTGTATATGTTAAGCAATACATACAATAATGTACTGAATTTAAGGTAGTAAGACGAAAACAATCAACATTTGAATAATTAATAGATTCAGGCGTTGCTTTGCGGGAATTAATGTTAATAAAAATGGAAGTAAATTAATTAGCTATTCCGCGAACCCAGTGATGGTTCAATCGTGCAAGACATCTGCGTATTTCTGTTGTATTTCTTTTTTCATGCAGGTAATATATAAAATATTTAAACATATAGCTATTCTCCAAAATTTCAGATTCACTTATGAAATGCCTTATATGTAGCCACAGGATTAAGAACAGTCGACCGGGTTACTGGAGCTCTTTGGCGTTTTTAAATGGCGCAGAAATTATGCGGCTTGTTTTCATATCAAGCGCAATGTCAAGGAAATTAGTATACCTTCCATTACCGCCTTTATTAATTAACAACATCTCCTGAGATAAGATAAAAAAATGCGTTTGACTAGATATTGTAATATTCAGTACATTTTTGTAATACAAATTTAAAAAATTGCTACAGTAACCTTATAACTTGCAAATTCAGTGAGACAAAATTTCGGAACCCATTCCATGTAATTACAAGTTCAGGGATGGATTTCGAGAATATATCTGTAGGTGAGAGGCAAGTGGAATATAGTAATTTTTACTACAGAGCGTTTTAAAGAGCCTCTTATTTAAGCATTTAAAATCAATATTAAGGTCAAAATTAAGATATCGCACCCCTCTATGAAGAATGGCATAAGTGGAATTACGTCAAACATGTTTATTGCTCTATTAGATATTGAAAAATATAACCTACATCTTCTCCAATTGGAGAAGAGGATGTAGATTATATTTTTCTGTATCTAATAGAGCCATAAACATTCGTTAGACGTAATTCCACTTATGTCATTCTTCCATGAGGGGTGCGACATGTTAAAAAAACAAAAGATGATAGGATTTAATGTTTTTTATTATTGTGTAATTTTAAAGATTCTAAAGCAATATTTGCAAACATTCACAAACATGGTCCTTTGCGTCTCACCTATAGATATATAGAAATTGATATTACATCCGGAACTTAAGACTAGTTTTCAAGTTAGACTGTTAGGAGGCGGTACTATAACGTCGATGCTGACAAATTAGTAAAAATTCGGTGTCGCTAGTTTGACATTAATGATCGATTTGGCATTAAAAGTCTGAAAATTTCAGCAATATGGCGAGAGTTCAATCAACATATCGCATTGTTTATACAATAGTGTATTAACTCAAAAAGTATATTTTTCACCGACTTCAAAAAAAGGAGGATTCGATTCGACTTTATGTTTTTGTTGTTTTTTTTGTATGTACGTTACGCGAAACTAATTTGTGAACCGATTTTAATGATTCTTTTTTTGTTGGAAAGAGGGTACCTCAGACGTG
>NW_020653852.1:20016182-20047380 GCF_003589595.1 Hyposmocoma kahamanoa | reverse complement strand
CCGGTTTTACCCTAACTATTGTCCCGGATTTTTTCAGGATTCGGGAAATCAGGTACATTCAGAAATTACGTTATTTCGGTTTGTTTGAAAAAACAAATATACGCGATTTAAATCCGGAACAATCGTTTCATTTCCTAAGAATAAAATATACCAACTGAGTGCATTACATAAATAAAGTACGACAAATCGCGTACTTGAACGTGTCATTATGTTTTTCTTTCAATGAAAGAAAAAGCACAATAGTCCATCGTCAAGTTCGAATTTCAAAAAACCTTTTCGTTTTCATAAACGGTTTGCGATCATAAACGATATCTATAAATTATATGGCAATCAATGACTTCTTGCAACAAGCCGACGATGTACGAAAATGTATATAGAATACTGTAGGTGGTAAGTTATAGAATAACAACTTTGTAACGCGTGGTTATAAATACCTACAGTATTTCTAGGACTTCTAGTGAGCAAGTCATAAAAGAAGTTGTAAAAATGAACCTTAATTGCTTCTAAGGGATTTTTAATACCCGTTGCGAATATTATAAACATAAACTAGAGCATTAGCTAAAGATTACGACAACAAGAACGTGACATATGTGTAGGTAGTAACATTCTATAACTTTACGAGGTTCGTGCCTTCTAAATTCTAGTTTTTACCGTTATCGTACAACTACATACCTATATGTGTTCTGGTATGTAGAGTTTTTATCTATAGGGTCCTCGCAATCTACAGACTTTCTATCCGGCGATAGTTAAGTGGGTTGGGCTGCTAGCCGATTGCTCTCGAAAACTTTTGCTACTTGGTAAGCTGCTCTTGAAGAAAGCGGTTGCGTGATGGAAATTAAGTTGTTCAGATAAGTTATTATTGCTTTTATACAACAGAGGAATATGAATAGAAATCGAGAGTACAGTAAGGCTAGCACAACAGTAGGTAGCACGACAGGGCGCGACAAGCGCGAGAGCGCAAATCGCGCCCATTCTTGTAAGTCCTGCTGAACGCGACTTGCGCGAGGGCGACATAAATATAATAATAATATTTTTTATTTAAGATCTTTGATCCACTTTATTAATAACAATTGAAAACTTAGGACTATGTTAGTAAATTACACTTAAAAAGATAGGAAATAATTAAAAATAAAAATAATTATTATAAAATAATTAAAATAAAATAATAGAAATTAACGATAGGTATGCGCAATTACAATTCATGTCACCAGCCCTTCTTGGTGACATGAATTCTGGTCTAATGGCACAATACCGGACACGCTACATCCTCCGATATGGTGTTCAGAAGGCTGTTACCGCCACCACGCATCCTGCTCACAGTCGACGAAATGCGTTTCAGTACTTTTATTTTAAATAACTGAAGTCCAATGACTTCCATGTCGACGATGGAGCCTCGAAAAGGTTTCAAGTTACAACGTTCAGGGAACAAGTCTGCAGGCAGGGAATTCCACTCCCAAGCCGTTCGCAATATAAATGTGAAAGCGAAACGTTTCGTGTGAATCCTTGGAATGTCCACAACATAGGGGTGGAACCCCAGCCTGCGTCTGACGGAAAGGCAAAGGGGGAATTAATTCGTGCAAAACAACTGCGTCAGAACCGTCGATACGCGCCTCCGTAAATATGACGCTCTACAGAATGTGGGCAGCCGCAACAGCATTCTGAAGGAATACAATGAACCTTCACTTCAGGGCATTAAACGATTTCTGCGTATCATTAACCCACATGCCGCAGGTGTACAGTGTCTGGCAGTAGGCCTTAAAAAAAGCTACTTTGACCTAAAACCTGCAAGCCAACATATTGCACCTTACCGTCTGTATATAGCGCGATGTCTCTATGCGAGAATAGCAGGATATCGCGCTTTATGTCGCTTTCGCGCAAGTCGCGCCCTGTCATGCTAGCCCTACACTGGACGCATCGGCAGACGAAACACAAAAAGAAAAGCGCCATACTGTGATGTGGACTATCTAGCATGCTGACTTGTTTTCTAAACTTCAATAGAGCGTCTCGCTCATTTAACTTCTTAGTAAATAAACTAGTGAGGTAGACTTGTTCAATACAGGACAAGTAAGCTAAAGCGCTTGCTTATTGATATTTCTTTTTCTTCAAGTATGTAGCTACTATAAATGTTTCACGTATTTAATTTTGTTGTATATATTTATTGTTTCTTTTTTAAGTCGTCAGATTACTTTATACCTTGTCTATCATTGTAAATAATTATCTGTAGAAACTTTTAATTAGTTCTCAGTATATACATATACATACATATCGACGCTTGAAAGGCAAAATGGGATAAGCGACACTTTAGCGTCATATTCAGTTATATACCGTTGGAATCAGAAACATTAGCTTATTTCAACGGTATATGTAACTCAATATCACCAAAAGTGTCACTTACGCTATTTTGCCTTTCAAGCGTCGGTATACACTGGCCTGTCAGGCGTGTATTATACTTACCATTCTATTCTAGTTACCTAGTTTTAAGTTTTCCAAAAATAATGACAATGAAAATGAAAATAAAAATAAACGCTAGGGCCTTTTCAAAGCGAACCGAATAAGCACTACTTCGGTGTCCATGGTCCATTGTCAACCTCATCGCCACTTTCCAGCAGGTGAGATGGAGGTCAAATCTGCCATCATTATCATAAACAACGTTATCGACATTTTCAGAGAAATTGAGTTATTAATATATCTGGAATCAGCAAAACAAGATCTGCAACCCCCTGTAAGAGGTTTATTTTATATCTTATTTAGCATTGACTTACAATTATATGGACGTCGGGTCCGCGCTAAAAAGTGTCCGCACTTGTAAGGCGCTAAAATCGTATACAGAGCGCGACACTCCGCTTTAGTCTTCATTTGTTCTACTGACAGCGCGATACTGCGATGACATTACAATTTAAATTTCGAATAGGTTGACTTGGGACATTTTTTTCGTGGTTTTTGTATTAGACCCGTCGTCCATTTATTTGTAAGTCAATGTTATTTAGTTTCCGTTTTATTGCTAAGAGTCGATTCAACCTCAAATGGCTTTGGTTGATTCCGCATTTTTTTTTGAGTCTTTAATTTCATTCGTTGAGTCTTTAATCAATCACTTTGGAAAAAATATATTTTTTTAACTTTTACTTTTTTTTTACTTTTTAACTGCCTCTGTGGCCGAACGGTTACCATGCCGGACTGCCACGCAGAGGTCCCAGGTTCGATTCCCGGGCCGGGAGAAATGTTTGTATGGCGTACATTTATTTCTCTCGTGAGTTTGGGTGTAGTTTGTGGTTGTCTATGTGTGTGTCCATGGCACCCGCGACACAGGGTTTCCCTAGTGCGGGGCTATGTTGAGTGTGTGCGTTATTTATTTACGTTATTTATTATATATAGTAAAATAGAGGATGTACGCTGACTACTACACGGGATATTCATAGCATTGAAGTTTATTTGAAAAGAGCAATCAGTGGAGTTTCTTGCTAGTTTTTCTTAGTGATTTCATCTTAGTGAATGAATAGTAACTTAAAAAATGACGTCTTCAAACGTAAAAATTGTACCTATGAAATAAATGATTGTTTGACTTTGAATTTGACTTCCTATTTCGTTATAGAGCTCCAGGTTCCAACGGCTCTATGAGCGTTTACCCGCTACTCTCAGACTTGAACCGTCTGACGAAACATTTAGGCGCCGGCTGAAAGAGTTTTTCTTGAAAAATCCTATATACTCTATAAAAGAATTTATGGACTTTAAATTGTAACGAATTCAGTATTTTCTATTTTTATATTTTTATTCTAATTTTTACCGCATTAACATGCTCTTGTATAATTATCAACTTATGACGATCCTTGATGGAGAATGATATTTGATATGTAATATAATGACAACAATATTATATAATGAATTGTTAATTTTCTAATTATTGTGTGCTTTTCTTATAATTTTCCTTTTTGTCTGACGATCTCAATATAATTTCTTATACTTTGACATGTAGTGCAATGTATACTGTAATGTTATATTTGAGAAAGAAATGAATCTGAATTTGAATCTATTTCACGTTTCATTTCGTCGTCGATATAAAAATCAGAATTAAAACAAAAAGATAAACAAAAAAACAGTCTCACTGTCAGTCGTCAGCTGGCCAGCTATACAAATAATAATAATAATAAATCATTTATTTCGATCAACAGGGATCATATATTACAAAGATTTAATACAATTAAACTCAAAAATAAAAATAAATAATAACATAAATGAAAAATAAAATTACAATTAGAATACTATTTTAGATTTAGTTAATGGATGCACCCACCGATGCATCATATTACAATGGTTCATGTATTGACAATCAAAGCGTTCACCAAATGTTTTTAGGCTACTGTTTCGGTACGAGAGCAGGCGGTCGACGTCAAAAAAGGTCATAACAGTTATCAAACCGCGTTGTTTATGACAAGGAGGGCAGAAATGATCAATTTGAATTGATGAATGCCGACAGATTGAGTTTGAAGACAATCGACAGCCCCCATCAAGCTTACTACCGGTTGATACCAAATCCGAAACCAATTAAAGACTGAACTATAAGATTAAAGTCTGCAGTATGCGGGGCCCCTAAATGCAATTCTAAGTACAAAACTGAGGTTATATTATTGTTTTCTTCACGCAGGTAAAGGTGGATTAATTAATATGCATACTTACATTGTTTGTCATTACTATTCAAGAACATAGCTAAGGCAGAGAAACGTTTGACGCTGGCAAGTCCTCGAAGATATGCAGCCACTTTGCCTTCAAACTTATCTGTGTGTTCCGCCAATATTTGCAGAACTTCTGATAGTACTTCGCTTTCCAGAGCATTCTCGAATATGGATGGAATCTTGGCCGGGTCGATTATCTGGAAATAACAAATGGAAACCTGTTACGTATGTATACGCTTCTATAATAAGAAAATTCGCAAGGTAGGCACGATTGAATCATTGATTTAATCAAATGTGTTCAATTTTGTTTTCTTTTACAGAAATCAACCAAAAATCAGACAATTATATTTTAAAGACTAGGGTCTTTCACAGCTGAGAAATCAATATCATTATTATAATACTTAAACAAAAAAACTAGCTGCCGCGGTTAATTCTAGGGTCGGCAGACTAAAGCACATAAGTCAAAAAAATGCTTCATTTATTAAATTTTTATTGAATTGATATTCAATTATTTTTTGTGAAATTACTCCACTAGTTTGTTATAATTGTTAATACAAAGATCGAACACTCAGAAAAAATTCCTTCGATCCGGTCGGATTCGAACCGACGTCTTCTTGCTTACCGTGCCAGACGCTATACCAACTAAGCCACGGAACGAACCAACGGACCTCACGAATTCTTCTATGTGCTTGCGTCGTGTCTTTGTACTTGGTCTTTCAACGACTTTTTAGTCGTAGCGCCATCTATGAGAAATCTATTGCAGATTTATCACCCAGTTAGTACCTTTACAGCTACCAGTCCTGGCGAGAGATGTCTGCAAAAATGCTTCATTTGTTAATATATATTTTTTGCGTTGTTTTTAATGTCGGAAGTTAAATAACCTCTAAAATATAGTTCGAAATTTATGAAGTAACAAATGAATTTGACTTATGTGCTTTAGCTAGTAGATGTATTAATTTAAATGAATGATGTTGGTTTTTTACTTATGTGCTTTAGTCCGCTGACCCCAGAATTAACCTTTTACATTACTACGTTTTACGCAAAAATACGGTTAAACTGTATGATAAAATGAAAAAAAAAAATCGCGATTAATTAGATTTTTTCAAAAAGCATGATATTTTCCAACCCTGTTTACTAGGTTTAAAAATGGTTTAAAATTACAATGAAACAAAAAGTTTACACTAAATGTTATTTGCGCGGCTGTATTGCGTACTAAATGAGAAAAATCGTAGGCACTTTTAACTTCAGCAGTTTGTTTGGATCAATGATAAAAAAACAAATATTGTAAATGATACGAGTACAAGCATTTATTTACAAAAAGCGTTCTTCTCAAGGGAATTTGCCTTACAAATGGGTAGTAGATTAAAATTATTGTGAATATTTCAAGGGTAATTTGTTTACCTATGAAACAGACATTGAGTTTTGAGTTAATGCGCAGCACCTTATAGCGTAACAAAACGGGCGTTTCCTACATTTATTTTTAATTTTAGAGAAACTAAGCAATCAAGGTTAGTCATTGACACCTACAGTTGGTCTAAGGGCAGAAAACAGAGATGAAGGGAGAAAATGGGAGACTTCGCCCAAAGACGTAGAAGCAGTAGAGGTCCAAATGAAAGAGTTCTTCCAGGGAAGTACTGCCACCTTACCTATTTCTGCCGCCAAGCAGTTATGTCAGCATTACTATGTTACGGTTTTGAAGGGTTAAGGGCGCCAGAGAAATTACAGGCACATGGGAATTATCAATTTATGTCTTAGGGTGACGGGCGCAGCGGCACTGCCACTCAGATTTTTGCGTCAGCTCTGAGTGGCATTGCAACTGTAATGGACAGGCGTGTCGCTTACCACCAGGATCTTTGCAAATGGAAATATAAGAAATACATTAGCATCACAGTAAATAGAGAAACGTAGTTTCGCCCCAGGAACTAATAGAAACATGCATAATTATATAATAACGTATATATGTTTATGTAAGTTATATAAACGAGAAAACAGTAATGGGGGAGAAATTTATTACAACATAAGTTTGGGCAAAACAAGTCGAGCTAAACTATGCTTTACTTCCGAAAGCGTAAGGTCGAAATGGGTGATCAAATTCATGGGGCAGCCTTGAGGTGGCCTTGATTCGCCCCATGGTTTCATTCTGATTTCGTGTCATGGACGTAAGCGAGCGTAGGTCGGCTCTAGCGGGTGATGGCGCCCTTCAGAAGGTCGTTTACGTATAATACAGGGTGGGGTATTTCTCTACCTACATGGTAAACCGAGAGGTGTAATACAGTCTGGAACTATCCACAGCTGGCCGTGCTTTTTCCATTGATTTCAAGTAAGAGTTCTACGCATTGTGGTCACGCCATATGGCTAAGAGCGGAGACGGCGACATTTCTTAGCGATTCAAACGCGATGCAGTCGCTAAGCGTCTACCTTTACACACGCGCGCGATTTTCAGCAGCAATGCCAACGCTATGCGCGACTGCATCGATACAAACCGACGATTGCATCGCTACATCCCAAGTGTAGCGATGCAATCGCCCGTTCACAGTCCCCTCTCTGTCATCATGAAGAACATATTAAATAATTGTACAACGTTTTCCGTGAAGAATGAATGCGAGTCCACCTGTTTATAAATATTGCCTTCCATATCATGTTTTTTTGTTTTATTATTATAATTATTTTGTTTCTTTTTTATTATTATTATCTATTATAGACTCTCGCCTCTCCCATTGACGAATAACGAGAAAAGTATTCACAGTTCAAAGTTGTCAAAAAGGGTCCCGAGTTTCTCTTGTGATTTCATACATTACAGCAATATCAGCGTGAAAATTAACTCTATGCCACTTATGATAAAAACCATCTAAAGTCGTATAAAGACTGATCATTTTTTTTTATTAATAAATTTGTACCTACTTCAAAAACATTAATTACACTATTAAAGCTCAAAAGATTTGTCTAAGCTTTGCAACTCTTAACGAAATCTATCGCAAGAACAACATATCATAAGACAGGAAAAAATATACATTTATTACGGAATAACTTGATTTAAGCCGAGTTCTCTCGGATCGAGTCCTCTCGGAAGACACGTGGAGTGCGCTCGAATCATGCGCTTACACGCAACGTGTAGTCATCCGAATGACTCCGTCAGAGAGTACTCGTATAGTGAAAACCTGACTTTAACCTAACAAATAATTTTTGGCGCGCCAAAGCAACAGCGCTAGAAGCTCGTATGCAGTCTGCACGAATTTAATCCATGTGCTACTACCAAAGGAAGTGTATATGAGATAATGTACCATATAGGGTGCTCCTAATAAACATTTAATACAAATACATTTAATTTATTAACTAATAAATGAATTCATACAAAATTTAAAGTATTTTCATAAAATAACCTCTTAATTTACAATTATACTTATATCTATTTTCTTTTCTTTGATATTTATTTTTGATAATTATCCGATATATTATGTCCGATAATTACGTCTGTTGATTCATAGTTGTGCGAGTTCAATTTTTTACTAAAAATGACATAGAGATAAAACTAACTAAACACAAAGGAAAATCTTGGGGTAAAGGATTTGGTAGGTGACTTTTTGGAGATTGACTTTGACACGTTTGGATACGTCTCTGATATAAACACATGGCACATGCCATTGCTAGCGGTAGCATTTTTTTTTGGTCAAAATTAATTTTATAATTATCAAGGTATATTAGTCACGATAATTATTTCGAACCCTGATTTATCTTGACATACTCTACATGTATATTTTACTTTTTTTAATAGACTAATTTATTATTTAGTCGTGGCGTATTTAGCAGCCTAGAAACCAGTTAATCGGTCGCAGTAATTGTACGACCTACAATAGTAACCTGACTACAATATAATAGTATATATTATTCAAAAACTGTTAAAAGTGTTATATTTTCTTAAACCGTTATATGAGTGGTATTATAATTTGGATGAAATAAATTATTATTATTATTCTTTACAAAATTTTAATGTAAAAAACTGGTATATACTTAGTTAGATTTTTTTCTATTCTCCGTGACATTTTGACTTTTTTTTTGTAGAGTTGTAACGGCTTTGGCACAAAGCCATACAGCCAGATAACAAACTGATAACTACTACATGCTTTCAGTTCTCACTGAAATAGAATCAGTCAAAAGCTAAACAACATTTCATTTACATTTGGTCTTTAGGTACACACTTTTATCGTTTTTCTGTTTTTTTTTTTTTAATTAGCTGGGTCAGTTAATGTAGTGAATCTATTAAGACAACACTATTTTTATAGGCAATCCACTAAAAGTTTACCATCTCGCTAATTAAAAATACCCCAACTAAGTAGCACCCTTTGTAAACTTTGTAGAACGAAAGGAATATAGTAGGTTCGAAGTCTGACGATGTCATCGTAGCATACTTCCCAGTCGTCTGGTACGTCAGTGAGCCTTTGCCGTTGTGTGACGCAGCGCGTATTTGTGGGGAAATAATTTTCGTTACAAATACCAGTATACGATGAACTCTGTTTTAGTTATGAGTACGTTTATTCTGAAGACCTTTTTGGAAATAACGTTATTATACAAAGTGGTTTTCATTAATTGATTCTTTTTTATTCGTACCAATACAAAAGTCTTGGTTGTGAATTGCGTGATATTGTTTTGTGTGTTGTTTTAAATCTTTAAAGTGTTCACTTTTATAGATATGGTAAAAGTACAGTACAAATAAAGAGATAGATCTAAAGAGAGAGTTGAAGTCGAAAGAGAGGAATATAAAATATACAGGTTAAATCTTCTTCTCCGCTTATACAGTTAAAAAACAAATCTTAATTTCCTAAAAGTGAAATTAAATTGTTTTTATTTTTCGGATGTAAATCGCGTACTTATATTTATTTTTTCAAACAACCCAACGTTGCAACCGTGACAACGTGGGACCTGGAAGGGTCAACAAATTTACGCGATTTAAATCCCAAAAAAAATTGTGTCATTTCCAATGAGTAACAATCGCGAACCTAAGCGAAACCTAAGATCTCGATTGCTAAGAGAGCTTAAAAATTGTAAATTGTACGTTTTTCAATGTCATTACTCATGACAAATTATTACTAATAGTCTGGTAAAAATAACATTAGACGAGGCCCGTGCTGAACTGTGGAACTAATATGGATTGATACGGTATACTTGTTATAGACATAAATACATGTTTCACCACACTTGCGAAGAACAAAACACAATGGAATGTTAAACAACATACATAGACATATTAAGTTCTATTTGTAAATGAGTTTAAATAAGGTGGAGGTTCTCAATTCGACTGTTTTTGTGTGTGCGTGCGTGCGTGCGTGCGTGCGTGCGCGCGTGCGTGCGTGCGTGCGAGTGTGCGTGCGTGCGTGCTTGCTTGCGTGCGTGCGTGTGTGGGTGCGTGCGTGCATGCGTTAGCGCGTGCGTGCGTGCGCGTGAGTGTATCTCAATATTGGTTCTATTTCAATGTGAAGATAATATTCCACCACTAAGGATGGCATACTTGGGGATGAATACTTTTTCACGCACTTTCCGGTAAGCGATTTCAATAAAATTTGGCAAATAGATGTAATTCCACGAATTTTGCGGTCGGTTTTTTTTAATAAAAAAAGTTATTCGAATATCGCCTTTAGTCAACGGAAAAAGACCCGTCAATGAGCAGCTTGGTGTGCTGCCGTCTATACTATGGCTATTCCAATATTAGGATATTATATTAATCACTTTAAAACTGGATCCATAAGCAATTCCCTGTGCTATAATTACCTGAGTAACGATATTATCTGTTTCTAACTAGAACGCCCGGACTAATTTGGGAAAGTTTATTTACTAAACTTGTAGTACGGAGAATCGAAATCGGAACCTAGATCTACAATAAATAAAAAAAAATAAAAATAAATATAATATATTTCGGGCGACAATGACCCATATCAAAATAAATTACATTGAAATTGAATTAATAATCAATACCTACACTTAAGAACTAAAATAATACAATCAGAATCAAAAAGACATAAAAGGGTTATAAAAATTAAATAAGTTAAAACGAAATTAAACAATCTGAAATAAAATTAAATAAAAGCCAAAATTCTAATAAAATTACAAGTACATAGTTTATTGAGCTTGAGATATTTAGGGCTTTCAAGGTCTCCGTGTATTATATGGATATTTAAGAGGGAGCAGAGAAAAAATTCCTAATCTTCGATTTGATTTTAGAGGGGTATCCACTTTAAAGTTAAAAATAAAATATTGTATGATCGTGTGTAGTTACACACGATATATTCAAGCATAGACACTAATCAGAAACATAAAACAACAAAGTTTCCTCGATAGATAGAAATCACGAAATGACCTCTAATTTTCACATTTTTTCGATTCATCCTCGAAATGCTACAGGTTATTAGGACAAAAATTAGATAATTAATTATATTTATGCATGATCGAAAACTGTCACTACGGATATTTTTTTAATCCCTTTAGTTTTAGAGTTATTCCGCTAAAACGAATTTGGTACTTTTAATGCGCAAAATTCAACATCTCCTGTCGCATGTCACGCGAACTTCAGGCATATATTTGTTTCACAAATTTGGGCGGAGCCAACGCCAAAACTTTTTTGGCATGAACCCTCTTAACGTTTTGTACTAACGTGAAAACGTAGTCAGTGAAAGCATAGACTTCTCGCCCTTTTCCTATCCAGCCTTATTTAGCCTTCAACTTGCTACGATCCCGACACACGTTTCGCCAGTAACGTCAGCATTACTGCGTTCCGGTTTTGAAGGGTAAGAATGCTGGTGAAATTACAGGCACATGGGCCTTTTCAACTTATGTCTCAGGGTGACGGTGAAGTTGCAATGCACCTGACAAATGATCTTTGCAATTTAAAGCTCTGAGTGGCACTGCAACTATTATGGACATCCGTGTAGCTTACCATCAGTCGCACGACTTGTCTGTCCCGTCACTTGATAAGTACTTTTTTTTTTAAACCCAGTTGTGTGTAGATCAGTGTCATTGGCAGGATTTTGTACGTTTGGTATTCTGATAAAAGTCAAGAGCAGTGGCTTCTCAGCGGCTAGCCATTGAGCTGCAGCTGCAATTTTTTGGTATTCTATTCTTCAATGGTGATGGCACACCGATGATGTAGTATACCTATTAAGTAACTGTTTGACATGGAATTGTTAATTAAACGAGACAAAAAATAAGATATGCATAGTTATTTCTAGAGATGAAACGAATAGTGATTTGGCTGGATACCGGATATCCGGCGAGCACCTAGGCCGGATAGCCGGATATCCGGCCGCCGGATAACTGCCCACTGGCGTAAACATGTCGTGATCGGTTTACAGCGCGCATCAACGTGATTGATTGATTAGTGAATGGTTGCACTTTCACATTGACGATTTGATTTGTTGTGGTCACTTAGTTTTTATAAAAACGATTAATTTATCGATAATACAAACAAATACATAACAGGAAAATGTGAGCAGTGAAAAAAAAAACACAAAGTTGGATCTATTTATGAAAATAAATATCACCAACTTTTACCACTTAATGCAGAACAAAACTGGTCTGATTAATTGTTAATTTTATTTATTGTTATATATTTTTACATTTTAATTTTTCGTTTGTTTGCCTAATGTAATATAACGCTATTGCAATATTGTTATAACTCAAAATATGTGAAATTCAAGATTATACTATTATTGCTGAATGCAAAATTTGATTCTCTACAGGTGAATAAAACCGTCGTTAGAATATTGTATGAAACAATTACAAAATATCTACTTAAGTCATACTGAGACAAACATTTTGTTAGCTGGTTCTGGACAAAACAGTCCTTACTCAAAAATATGAAATTATTGTTTCAATTTAATTTTTAAATATATTTGGCAAGTAGGAAATGGTTTAGATGTCTGTAATAAACTTCAACATATACATAAATTTTAATAATCTTTCACCGGAAACGAGGAATTAGTTTTTTATCGATTCTGAAAAAATACACTTTTTGATAGGAAATGAAACTATTTTTCCGGATTTAAATCGCGTATATTTGTTTTTTCAAACAAACCGACGTTTCGGGCCCTTTACAGGTCCCATGGTCACGGTTGACCGTGAAATCCGGAAAAATAGTTTCATTTCCTATATGTAACAATCGCGAAAACCTAAGAACTCGATATACACTTTTTGAGTTAATTCACTATTGCATTGACAGTGCGATATTTGAAAATGAAACTATTGTTCTCGAATCTAAATAAAACGTCTATTCATAGGCCCCATGGTCAAGGTTAAGTGATGACCATGAGACGTGTAAAGCGTTCAAAATTTTGGTTAGTTAGACAAAAAAAAACGAAACACGCGATTTAATATAATAACTCGTTATGTAATTTATACCGTCTCATCTAAATGTTAATGTGGTTATATATTATTGACCTATGGCGGTATTTATAGATATTACAATTACGCATGTGGTGTGGTGTAGTTCCCTTGAACGTGGGATTGTTTATTTTCGGTACTTGTACGTATGAATTGTACACTGACAGTCATAGGGATTTTTGAGGCCCCAAAAAGCTCATCATGGCGACTATCGATTTAATATTACGCTCATTTGGTGCAACATTGATATAATTGTAATTTTGGCAATAAGTATATTAACATATCTCTTCGGGGATAGTGTAAATCAGCGAATGTAGTATTGGTAAAAAGCGCGAATCTGCACTAAACCAAATATCACAGGAGAGTGATTTAACGTTATTACTTTATTTCAATTACTATGACTTCAAATTTAGCAGAGTAAGCATTAATTTATGTTGTCTACGGACTAAATTAACGAAATGGAGACTCATAATGAAATGTTAGTTACGCGTAATTGCACTAAAAAAAGTGTTCAAGTTGGAAGAAAAATCGTCAGTAATTTTAATTAAATATATTATAGATATTTTTCCCACGTCATAATATTTAAAATAAAATTAAAAATCGAAGGAATATTTCCTGAGCGTTCGATCTTTGTGTAGTAATTTCACAAAAAATAATTGAATATCAATTCAATAAAAAAAAATTTAATACAGCGAATAGCGACATCTCTCACCAGGACTGGTAGCTGTAAAGGTACTAACTGGGTGATAAATCTTTCATAGATTTCTCAGAGATGGCGCTACGGCTAAAAAGTCGTTGAAAAACCAAAGATACGACGCAAGCACATAGAAAAATTCGTGAGGTCCGCTGGTTCGTTCCGTGGCTTAGTTGGTATAGCGTCTGGCACGGTATGCTAGAAGACGTCGATTCGAATCCGGCCGGATCGAAGGAATTTTTTCTGAGTGTTCGATTTTTGTATTAATAATTATAAAATTTAAAAATCAAATCACATCCATTATTTTGTAAAAATATACATAATTTAATGAAGAAAGAAGATATTCATAATATTAACCTTAGAACTAAGTCCAAACTCATGGTACCATGATTTCGTTTAACCTAGGTAAACGACTCTTTTATGGGGAACTGTATACTTTTTTACAATAAAATTTCCGGAACATATATTAAGATTATCATTTCTTAAATTTAAAAACTACACTAAAAATATTTTGATTGAAAAGTCATATTACAAAATTGAAGACTACGTGTTAGATAAAGATGTATGGAAAGACGACAAGGCTCCAGATTCAAAGTGTATTCCATAGCATTTAAGTTTATTTGAAAATAGCAATCCCTAGAGTTTCTTGCTCGTTCTTCTCAGGGAAGTCAGCGTAGTGAACGAGCAGTAGCTTAAATGTGACGTTTTCAAGTGTAAATTTATTTTACCTACGGAATAAATAATCTTTGACTTTGACTTTAAGCAGTGGGACGTATAAAAAGGTTGTTGATGATGATAATACATTTTATTGCCGTATTCTTCCATAATGTAATGTGCAAGTTTTGATATTTTGCGTGAAACACAAATCGAGTCAGTTAGACATTGACAAAGTAAAGAGCGGTAAGTCGCTCCGGGAATCGGAAAGTCAGTCAGTTATCGATCTAAGTGTAATTTTTATCAATAAATCGGGTGTTGGGATATTTTTTTTTTTAAGAAAGAGTAATTCGAATGGGTGCCTCAGAGGACGAACAAGTCGTGCGCCTAATATTAAGCTACACACCTGTCCCTAATAGTTACAGTGCCACTCAGAGCTTTAAATCGCAAATATCTGAGTGACATTTGAGAGAGAGACATTTCACCAGCACCCTTACCCTTCAAAGCCGGAACACAGTAATGTGACCATTACTGCTTGGCGGCAGAAATAGGCAAGGTGGCAGTACTTCCCTGGACGAACTCTTTCATATGGAGGCTCTACTGCTACTAAACTACCGCTATTATTCAAATGTTGATCATGAGCTAAATTTATTTTTTTTAACTTTGATATATATGCTTGTCAATAGATGGTTCACCGACTTCAAAAAAGGAGGTGGTTTTCAATTCGACAGTATTTTTTTTGTATGTATGTTACGCGATAACTCCGGCCGGCATTTGTGAACCGATTTTGATAATTCTTTTTTTGTTGGAAAGAGGGTATCTCAGTAGTGTTCCCATTTAAATTTGAAGGACATATTCCACCTTTACGGGTGGCAAACTAGGAGATCAATCTAGTTTTGCGCACTTTCTGGTAACCGATTTCAGTAAAACTTAGCAAATAGATGTGTGGGCTACAAAACATTAAATTACATAAATACTAAATAAAAAAATATAAATATATATAAACTAGTACATGAGCTATATATAACTAAACGCATACATACGCACAATACATAAAAATACTATTACCATATATATTTTAACTGCCTCCGTGGCCGAACGGTTTCCATGCCGGACTGCCACGCAGAGGTCCCAGGTTCGATTCCCGGGCCGGGAGAAATGTTTGTATAGCTTACATTTATTTCTCTCGTGAGTTTGGGTGTAATTTGTGGTTGTCTATGTGTGTGTCCATGGCACCCGCGACACAGGGTTTCCCTAGTGCGGGGCTATGTTGAGTGTGTGCGTTATTTATTTATTTATTTATTTATATAGAATATTTCATTTTTATTGACGTGTCAACTTGTCGTGTCGTACGTTCCCGGAAATAGTGCAATGGAACGGCGCACACAAAAACCGGTCACTTTTGTTTATCGCGGCCGCGGCTCCTGCGCGCCACCTCCAGTCGATACAGTAGGCTCGACGCTGAATGCTTGTCGCTTTGTGCTCCAATTATCTAGTCTTCTCGGTCCCGTCTTAGCATACCAGTACTTGTGTTCCTTGTGCAATTCGCTTTATTCCTTGTGCAGCTATACGACGGAAAATTCCGTCAATAAACCTTTTGAGTGAGTTTGTGAGTTGGTTATTGTTAACAGTGCAAAACAACATTTACAACCGGAAAGATGTAACCCGTCGAACTTTTGAGATCGGTTTTTTAGTAGTCTGTACTGAGATTATGAGTTACAAACTAATTTAAAGATTAACGCTTCCTAATACGAGTAGATGGCGCTAATCCTAAACAAATTAAAAGAATAGGCAAATATTTGTGCAAAAAGCGCCATCTAGTTGATTTGTTTGTTATCACTAAAAATTAGAGTAGCTTTGTGAATTGCAGCTCGGCAATGCAAAACAAATTAGTTACAAAAATAGCTAATTGGTTCTCGTCGCGACGTCTGGTGTACCAAAAGGTACTAAATACCTGACTACGCTGTCTTGTGTCGCCATTAGCAGTCCTCTCGAGTTTTGTCCTACGATGCAGTGAAACCATTTCCGGAAATCCGGAATTCGATAAAAGTACCTAATTACTTAAAATTTGGTGGTTTTTAACAACTTTATGTCACTCCTTGTAGCTATATCTATAGATAATAACAACTTTGCTTATAAACTCACTAAAATATTCAAAATTTTTACTTGCACAAACTGAACAAGAATAAAAATTTAAAATTACGATGACTTCGCTGTACCTACTTACAATATTGCTGAATTATACTAATAATAACGTAATCATTTTTCCCTGCTATTCGGGAATATAAACCATACCCAATAAAAACCAATAATCTATCTCGCATGTAGACGTTAACATAATCCATTCCGAACATACCAGACCAACATGGTCAACATTCACATCAGCAGGTACTGGTAAATATCGCATCTGGAATTGCGGTGTGGCCACGAGGCATGCGCCTCCTCATTTAAATGTATCCGCTCGATTATATAGTAAAATTTGAGCATCCCCGTTGAACAATTCTGGCATCACGATAAAGATACTTTGAAGCCAGTTTCTGTAATAACAAACACAATCAATACTCGAAAATGAGATACTTGTAGAAAAATCGTGTAATTTAGTTCTAAGCCCTCTTTTAGCTTTGATAACAGATATCAATTGTTTTATTCGTTGTTCTTTTGGCTGTTCTATGAAAATACACCAACAATAAAAGAAATATAATCCATTTCTATCTCTACTATATTCTTAATTTTGTACTGTTTGTTCCCTCTGTAGTCACCAGATATGTATATATTTCTTTCGTTTAGTCGTTTACATGCGAACAGGGTTCGTATATCCGCTCTATTCTACTTTACGACTAAGTTACTCGCTTTTCCTTCTAATAACTACTGTCCAATTTTCTTCTTACTGGTTTGTTTTGTTCTTTGCCAATGTTATTTGCAAACTGTTCGTCACGTCTTTTGTTTCTAAAGTTATAATCCGTCACAGTCGCCGATTTAATGGCCACACCAGTCCGAGTGTAGTCTTTGTTGTGTTCTTTGGACACCTTTTTTATTTTGTCCAACTACCTTCCGCAAATGATAAAACCGGAGTCATAGATCCGTAGTTTACTCTGATTATACACAATGTCTTTCAATTATGACGTAACGACAAAGATTTAAGTTTAAAGATTTAGATTTAAAGTACCTACTAAAAGCGTACCTAACGCATCTAGGTGAATTAAGTTAACGCAGAGGCACCTTATCTTCTTACTGGTTATTGTGTTATTTCCAGATGTTCATTCCTTTCTAATATTGTTTTTTTTCGTGAACTGCCTCCATTATTTTATGCAGTTCCGTTTTTGTCCGATAAAATTTGTTTTGAAGCAGTGCGAACTAATTCATTTACCCATTTAGCCGACAGTGCATTTTTAATCAAAACTTGCGCATTTCCGTCAGTACTTTGTTTTCCTTATTAATCATAGACGACTCGTTTGGATTGTAACGTGCGCCGCGCTCTTTGTATACGTAAATGCATGGTGTGTACGATTTATCAATAATTTATATATTATATTGTGTATTGGAGTTGTCTCGAAATAGTACGCATGCACTCTGGATAAACCTAATTATCTGTGTCATACCAAGAAAATTCAGATGGTAAGTGTGTTGAGAACACTCCATTAATGAAATATCTGCATTCACTTCCCACATCCGAGATAAAATAAAAAACAGAGAACAATCGGTAAACATGTCTATACTTTCCGAAAAATCTTCACCTATTCTAATCTTCAAAGTTACTTTTATAGTCCCCTTATAGACGTTGTATGATGCAAATTATTATTAATTATTATAATTAGGTTTGTCGACAATTGTTACATCAATTACATGTTCAATTTATATAGGTAAGAGCATTTTGACAAGATGCACAACTAATTACAAATCGATACCTACAATAAAGACTACGCTAATTTTATTTTTGGTCATTTTCTTTTATTTTTGTAAACAGCCATATTTATTTAGTAATAGGTACTACGCTCCCCGAATTTTAAGAAAAAAAATATCGAAAAAAAACAAAAATAACAAATTTTTGAGAAAAAAAATTGAGACAAAAAACAAAATAAAAACAGAATTGGTTAAACAATTAAGTTGGTACAGTGTAAAAAAAGGAGGTTCTCAATTCGACTGTATGTTTTTTTGTATGTATGTTACGCTAACTATAACTCACGCAGTTGTGAACAGATTTTGATGATTATTTTTTGTCGGAAAGACGGTACCTCAGGTGTGGTGTAAATTCGAAGAAAATATTCCACCTCTAAGGGCGGCACATTACGGGATGAATGACTATTGAGGTCGGTTTTTTTAGTACTCTGTGCTGTTTTGTTATTAATTCCCACAAATTTTCACTTGACCACAAATTTGCACATAAACAGCTTTTCCACATTCCGTTTTACCAAGATAGGTGATAGAAAAAGGCACCACACACGAAGTAAATATTTTGTAAATTAAATTTGCAGAATTATTACACCAACAACGGCTAAAAGAATGATTGCTCCTGTTAACGTATTACGTTGTATGTTAATATGACGATCATAAGTTTAGTGGGTTTATAAATAGCATAGGTATTGCTATTATAAGGCTACTACCTTTGTAAACACTATTATAAACATAAGTTTTCATACTTGTTACCAGCTATAACCAATTTTGTAAAATTATTATTTTCATATAATAACGCATGTATAAGGTACAAGCACTTGCAAATTGTGCCCAAAAACACCCTTATAAGCGACAATATGGCTGTCTAAAGTAATATTTGGGCTTTATATACCTACGTACAAAATGACAAGTTTTTGCTAAGCTTGATTGTGACAAGTTAAAACACAAAGCCCGTGCATTACACAAAATAATCCTCTACATAGGATGTGTGGGTATTATAATGAAATATGTACTAATTGTGATATCTTTAACTGCAGTGTCCCAGCATTTAAGAGGTCACTGCTAGCATTAATGTAAAGTGAATAGCATATTCTCATTCTCTCTATTTTTTATTTCTCTCGATTTTTTTTTATGATTGATTTAGTGTCTGTTTAAGTATAGCTAAATGTTTTAAAATGAATGTTCAGCACAGTAATAATTGGGCACAGATATGCCTGTTATATTAATTTTTAAGTTTTTATTTTCCTCACTTTCTGTATCTGATGTCTGTACATTGTGCCATAAATAAAAAAAAATAAAATAAAATAAATTCATTACCAACAATAACTCAAGGGACATCCGTCCGAAACAATTACTGAGAAATACGTAATACTCGACCATATCAAAAGACTGTATCAAGTGTGAAGCTTCAGTCTTTTAATTTTATCGCTAAATTTTTTCCTCTTTTAACAATGATATAAAATGAACAATTTATAAATTGTAATTTTATACTTTGTTCCAGTACAGAATGTTGTAAATCGCACATACGATATTTTGCGAATGTGGTGTTTAGCGAATATGGCGTATTAAGAATGTAATATCTTGAGAACGTGTGTCTTGCGAATATGATATTTTGTAAACGTGATGTCTTGCGAATATCATGTTTTGCGAACATGATATTTTGCGAATATGATATTCAGCGACAGAGGCCCGCAGAATAGGTTCCACAACTACTAACTACTAGTGTTTGACAAGAGAGCGACACTCTTTGAATTGTAATATTGGTTTTATTGAATACCATGATATTCATTTATATTTTGTGGAATTACTCCACTAGTTCGTAATTATTAAGACGAAAGATCGAACACCACGGATTTCCTGTCTACATTTTGAATAGTTGTATTGGAAACAACTATACGTCTGTACAATCCCGACTTATATAACAATTGCACCTATATTTATCAGTATTTATGTAGTTGTGTAAGATTTTTTAAAATAATATCTAGTGATGGGACGAACAAATCGTGCTCCTGATGGTAAGCTACACGCCTGTCCATAACAGTTGCAGTCCTACTCAGAGCTTTAAATCGCAAAGATCTGAGGGGCACTGCCACTGCGCCCGTCACCCTGAGACATACGTTGACAAGTCCCTTGTGCCTGTAATGTACCAGCACCCTTACCCTTCAAAACCGGAACACAGTAATGCTGACAATACTGCTGGATGGCAGAAATAAGTAAGGTGGCAGTACTTCCCTGGACGAACTCTTTCACAAGGAGCTCTACTGCTACTAAAGCTGCTATTTATGTTCTTATTGAATTGTTGTACGATGTTTACTTATATTGTATTATTTTAATTATTATGACCCCTTAATCTCTTTCTTTATTATTATTTTAATTTTATTGTATGTCAATATACCCACATCCGTGCGACATCGACCAAGGTTGCCAACTGAAAATCAGCGCAGGGTTATACTGTGCCCCGCATATGCTGATGTGGTAACCTATTCGGCGGGGCATGCAGAGTAGCATATTAATGCATAGTAATGATTGGCTTTTTTCTTGTCAAGCCTAATTTTTACTCCGTTTTTCTCTTTTTTTCATATGCCTTTTCTTTTACGTATTTTTGCCTTCGTCGAATGATATTCTATTCTATTAACACAAACAAAAATGCCTTCGATCTGACAGGACTTGGACCAGCGTATGTAATATTTCTCTTTGTCAAAATAAAGTAAAAGTGCGCGCGAGTGATTTCAGCAGCGTTTTCTCAGCTAGTTTTTTCATGAGCCACTAAAGGACAGCAGGGAATATCGATAACATCGCGCCAGAACGTCTAGACCATGACTCACTATTCAACATTGCAAATAAGCCTTTCATGTTCTACGAGTATTACGCATTTACACAACATTTGAAACTGCAAAACCAATCCTCCCTCGAGAGGGTTGCCCCATAAAAATGCCAGGTAATAAGGCTACACATAATAAATTTCTTTTCCCTCGTTAACAGCCGAAAGATTAATGTTGTTATGAAATTACAAAACACTGTATTCAAGAACCTTGCAGTGTCTTGGTTTGACAGGATAGAATGTCATCGTTTATTGTTAAAATTGAGCCACGACAAATGCTAGTAGACCCCAGCTCCTGAGACATTTGCGCGATCTGAGAGTTTTCGCTAACTCGGGCGCCTCGCAACACGTCATCGTCAAACCAAAAGACTGTATTGCTGCGTACCGTGTTAGTCAAAATAATTTCTAAATTTTAGTTATTATTATCTCATTCAAAAACACCTCCATAATTGAAATGTCAGGGTTATAGATTAGGCCTAAAGAAATCATATGAACGCTGTTAAAACACTGTAAGTGACTTTACAGTGTATTTGGTTTGACACGGCAGAAGGGACAAGTTATTTTTTTCGTATATTTGTAGCTGGCAAAGCGCCAAGCGAGCTACCTAACGGAAATTGTACCCACCGCGACGTATGCAAATTTTTGCTTGTCATTTGTTATCACAAGTACTGCGATCACCGGTTGAAGCCTTGTCGTACCATTTTCTTATATTCTATGCTAAAAGCATTAGCAGTTATAAAGGTCCCGTGTAAAATGACACATCGTCGCCTTATTTTCTCAAATTCGTATCTTACAGTTACTGAAATGCAAAAAAATGGATTGTATAAATACAAATTTTGCAGGCTATATTTCCTTCACATTTAGGGTCGTATTCCAGAACTCTACTCAATACTCAAGTCCTTGCCATTAGGGTCGTATTTCCAGTGCTTGAAATCATACTCAAGTCTGCTCAAATCCTGACTTAAGCATTGAGTACAGTTCTGGAATACGACCCTTACACACAAGCCTTTACCTATTCTTAAAGTAATGCATCCATGATAAGAAAAAATAAATATAAAGTTTGAAAAAACAAATATACGCGATTTGAATCCGGGAAAATAGTTTCATTTCCCAAGGTGTAACAATCGCGAAAATCTAAGAACTCGATAAAGAGATTTTCACTTTTTGAACTTTATCGTGAATTGGTTTCAAATCTATTCGTCTCTACCATCTACACTGAGTAATAAAAACATTATCACAGGATGTTATGTATAGAGTAGTTATGTTATGTAAAACATTCCATAAAATTATTTTTACTTTTTATTTTTAATCATTCCTTATTGAGGTATTGTTAACTCTATGTGTATTACGTGAATATTATAGCTATATGTATAGTTTCGTATTTCAAGATGGACGTTTGTCTACGCAGTGTAGTTGGTGAGTAGCATGTTGTTTTTCAAAAATAATTTTAATATAATTTTTTTTAACGTATAGGTATTATAAGTATTATAATTTTTCTGAGTGTTCGATCTTTGTATTAATAATTATAACAAACTAGTGGAGTAATTTCACACAAACAATTGAAGATCAATTCAATATATATTTAAATATAATGAATAGCGACATCTCTAGCCGGGACCGGTAGCTGTAACTGGGTGACGAAATATCATAGATTGTCGGGTCGAATCCGGCCGGATCGAAAGTTTTTTTCTGAGTGTTTGATATTTGTATTAAATATAATAATAATAAGGTATTATATGTAACTGCCTCAGTGGCCGAACGGTTACTTATTAATCCATCAAGGATTGCCACGCAGAGGTCCCGGGTTCGATTTCCAGGCCGCGAGAAATATTTGTATGGGCTACATTTATTACATTTATCTCTCGTGAGTTGGGTGTACTTTGTGTTTGTCACCTATGTGTGTGTCCGTGGCACCCGCGATACACGGTTTTCCTGGTGGAGGGCGAGGCTATGAGTGAAAAAAAAAAATATTAGACAACATCACTTACATTACTCTGATCGTAAAGTAAGTAACTAAAGTGCATGTGTTATGGAAATCGGTACCACAAACACCCAGATCCGAGACAATATAGAAAAGTTACTTTCCTACTTGACCCGGCCTGGAATCGAATCCGGAACTTCAGAGATGGCGAAGTTGTCAACTTGCACAGAAATTAGAATTAGTGATTTCAAGTGTCTTTCTCTTATTTTGAAGTGTTGACAAACCGTCACTCAAGATAGATAATTTCGATGGCCACGATAATGGCTCTTTAACCGAAAATATAAATAAATATTATTTAATGTAAAATAAAACGTTTGTCTATGTCTAATTGGTTTATAATTGTGCTTGTAGGCGTTATTATGTGTGGAGCGCCATTGTAATTCAAATCGCTTTAAATAATTAAACACTCCGAAGGCGACGGCTCTAAATATACAAATTCTAACTCGCGGTATTGACAATGTTATCAGTATAATAATGTAGTATGATAGGCATACTTTTAAATTCCAGTGGCGTATTTTTCAACCCCAATCATTCTCTTCACTTCTTCCGATATTATAAAGAATACGGCACTATAAACTTTGTTTATATTCGTGAAATTAAAAAATCCAATCAATAAATTATGCATATGCAATCGCCAATAAATCGCAAGTGGCAATTGCGCGTTTCACGGACACGCGTTTGCATCGCTGCTCTAAATCGCCGTGTGTAACGACTATTAGGACTTAGGATTTGAGCAGACTTGAGTATGATTTCAAGCACTGGAAATACGACCCTAATGGCAAGGACTTGAGTATGATTTCTAGTGCTTTGAATCATACTCAAGTCCTGACTTGAGCATTGAGTAGAGTTCTAGAATACGACCCTTAGATCCGAAAAAAAAAATAGTTTCATTTCCTATGTGTAACAATCACGAAACCCGAACGAAACTCGACAGATATGTACATAACTCTAAAATTGTTGCTCCTTTGTACTAAATTGGCTCGTAAATTTTCCACTGTTAGGCACGGGTTTCTTAATAGAAGTTTTTTAATTGAATGCTATGTTTTTAAATTTAAAAGATTATAACCTCAAATGTTTATGTAATCTCTCTCTTTTTATATATTCCAGGGACTAGGAAGCGATTGCAACTCAGCCTTACACCAGTACTAAATTTTTGGACACGGTTTATTGTGCAAAGCGCAAATAACAAGGCGAGTTAAGAAAACTACCCGGATTCTCTTGATACACTGAAATGTACAAATGGACAACATATTGTCTACTATTTGCATTTATTCTAATATTAAGTGCCATTGTCAACAGCCTTTTATGGGTGTTTTTATTTGATAGCGTAATACCGAGTAAGGGAAAGGTGTGGCCAAAACCTAAACACATAATTCCGCATGATGTTATATATCAAGTTAGGGGAAGGAATCCTGAAATAATAGTAAGTATTGATGATGATCACAATGCCTCGGATGATCAGAGGCTATCTATTCTATCCGACTGAACTCGATTCAAAGTCTGTCGCCTAAACGTGGCTATTATTTTTAATTTCTTTTTTAAACATCAAGCGCCGGGACGAGCAAGTCGTACGCCTGATGGTAAGCTACACGCGTGTCCATAATAGATGCAGTGCCACCAAGAGCTTTAAATCACAAAGATCTGAGGGGCACTACCACTGCGCCCGTCACCCTGAGGCATAAGTTGACAAGTCCCATGTGCCAGTAATTTTGCCAGCACCCTTACCTTCAAAACCGGAACAAAGTAATGCTGACTTTTTCTTGTTTTTTTTTATTACACACACTCAACATAGCCCCGCGCTAGGGAAACCCTGTGTCGCGGGTGCCATGGACACACACATAGACAACCACAAATTACACCCAAACTCACGAGAGAAATAAATGTAAGCCATACAAACACTTCTCCCGGCTCGGGAATCGAACCTGGAACCTCTGCGCGGCAGTCCGGCATGGTAACCGTTCGGCCACGGAGGCAGCTGACATTAGTGCTTGGCGGCAGTAATAGGTAAGGTGGCAGAATTACCCTGGACGAACTCTTTCACAGGGAGTCTCTAGTGCTACTAAAATTAGTGATAGGTTCAGATTTGGTCACTATATTCCGTGATCAAGTGAGGATTGTGTCCAACAAATGAATAAAATGTTGTTAAAATAAACATACGTGTTGGCGACCACCTGTGACCTTAACCATTCCTTTTACAAAATATTGTTTTACTTTTCGCCTGTCTTTTGTTTTGAAAATTTTGGCAGTTGCTTCTTCTACGCTGTCTGGTTCGGTTCATTTTTTACCGACTTAAAAAAAGGAGGTTTTCAATTCGACAGTATTTTTTAATTTGAAGAAAATATTCCCGTCTAAGGGTGGCAAACTAGGGGATCCGGTTTCGCGTACATTCCGGTAAAAGATTTCAATAAAACTTGGCAAATAGACGTAATTCCAAGAACTTTTGAGATCGGTTTTTTAGTACTCTGTACTGATATTATCGATACTGTATTTTGCCGATTTTGAAATTAAACGCGTTTAATTTGTCAAAGTGTTTCCATTATAGTGCACATCTTAAAATACAGTCCATTCGCCAATAATACGACATTTCTTTCTTCAAATTTAAGAGCTAGACTGTTGTATTCCATTTCAAGGAACTCCTTTATAACTTTGAGTTCCTGGTACGACACGATATGAATTTTTTCCCTTCTCTGATCTAAATAACTTCGTCTAGGTCTTCCCCCGGCTCACTTTCCTTCTATATTCTCTTTTAGACGCCCAAATATCTTTCGCATTACATTCAAAATAACTCATAAATACAATTTGTTTTTTCAAATTGAAATATTAATTCAACAAGACAGCACAGTACATACATTGCCTACAGGCAAGTTGACTGCCTCTGTGGCCGAACGGTTACCATGCCGGATTGCCACGCAGAGGTCCCAGGTTCGATTCCCGGGCCGGGAGAAATATTTGTATGGCCTACATTTATTTCTCTCGTGAGTTTGGGTGTAATTTGTGGTTGTCTATATGTGTGTCCATGGCACCCGCGACACAGGGTTTTCCTAGTGCGGGGCTATGTTCAGTGTGTGCGTAAAAAAAAAGTCAATTACAAGAAATAGGAAAGGGAGATTTAACAGGAGACCACCGGACCAGTTATACCATTAACAGTATAAATGGTACTAATCTGTCCTATTTATACCTGTAGTGGTATAGTTTATCCCAGTTACACCATTATTATTTATGATCCAATGGTATAAATGGGATAAACTAGTACCAACTATATCATTACAGGTATAAATGGGATAGGTTAGTACCTCTCTTATACTATTAATGGTATAATTCAATGGTCCGCAGGCAACAGGAGGACCTTAATATTATGACGCAGTCTATATATATACCGTTAGCTAAGTTTAAATGTTCCTAAAAGTTCGTCAACTTGACTCAAATTAGTACGAGTATATAGGACTATTGGTCTGGTCCATATTTATCCCCACGAACCATAAGACAGTATCTTCTAAACGTTTCTGAGCTCATAAAAAGTTTGTGTCCAAAAATTAACCAATCAGGTTGGCTATCTGGCTGATCTCGATGTCTCTATCTGAACATTGAAAATAATAAAACTTGAAAATGTTCATTGTTCAAAAATGTTATGTGCTACGCTGTGATTAACCACTTATCATCAACATTCCAATTGCGAACGATAGCTGCGTTTTAACCTAAGAGATATTCGCTGTGTGGGAGGTAACTAGTTCGCTTAGTGATAATGTTTCATTGTGATAATTGTTATTTCATTTATTTTTATTATTTTATTGGTATTAATTGATTAATTCCTTGTTCATGTAAAATTATATTATAATTAAATTTACCTATTTAAAGTAAAAATTTGCATGAAATGATAAAATAAAAATTATCATAATACAATGTTCCTTTTTACGTTCGCTTTATCATTGAGGGTACAATTTGTTTTATCGGACTCTACCGGTCCACCATATTGGATTTGTAAAAATAACAAACTTTATCGTACATAGCTAGGTTATTTTGCAGTTTTTTTTTCCCTCGTACATTACAGGTCCGCTGTATTGGTTTTGTACGGGGAACAAACATTCCTGCAATTACTTAGTTTTGTAGCAACAATAATTTTTCCTCTCCCAGTGCTGGTTATGTACGGGTAACAAGGGAAAATTTTGTACCCAGGAGTACCTCTTTAAAGTATAATGCTACAATATTTCTTTACAGGCAATTGGTCACAACTGCATCTTGTTAGACAAGGTCATCGCCAGAGTGACTCATGATTTGGATATATTAAATGGCTTTGATATTCCTAAAGTCGACAAGTCAGAGAAGTATAAAAGAATAGCAAAACTAAATGTCCTTTTGACTGAACCTTGTGAAGAGTATCCTTATTTAGGAATGGATGAAAGTTGTAAGTATTTTTATCTGAAGCACGGATACCTTTAACCTAAATTTAAGTTTAATTCAACCACAGCGCCTGGGCGTCGAGTTGCGGACACAAACCCGTTACATCATACCAAGTTCAATTAAAATATTTATTGTATAACACATTGTAAATTTAAAATGGAATATTAATTGGTGGTACACATACGATACCCTGCAAGGGCACAAAAACGTTAGAATAGCTATTGCGTTTGTAATCGCGATATTAAAGATTTAAATTGAATATAATTCCGGTGTTCCAAGCCTCGTACAATCACGTTTTCCTATTTCCTATTTAACTACATTAGCCTATTTCACTTTTTACAAGAAAAAATAATGACTCGGTGAACCAAATAATGAAAAAGCATTATATGGTCATGAATGTTCCTTCGTCGACCCGATCCTCACTTTCCATCAGATGAGACGAAATAATAACAAAAATATCTACGTCATTCACAAAGCTACAGTCAAAATGTCGACAAAAATCAAGAAAAGAAAGAATTCTTAAGCGTAGACCACACTGCGCACTAAGCTAAGCCAACTTAGCTTCGCTCACGTAGTTGAATGCAACCAACTGTGCCAGCTAAGCTAAGAAAATACGTAGTAAGTAGTGACGTACTACAATATGGATACGTGAGGGGGCGAAGGGTGGCAGATGGGCGACATATTTTATACATAGCTCAGCGGGATCGTTGGGTTGGTTTAGATAGCTCGGTTAGCTTAGTTCGCGGTGTGAACCGAAGTATGAATAAATGTCTCGGCTACATGAGCTAGGCTAAGTTTGCTTAGCTTCGTTTGCGGTGAGACCTGCGCTTTATGTTAATAATAATTCTTTATTGCACAAATAAATGACATTGAAAATTACAAGTTACGAAGGACATATACAAAGGTGAGCTTATCTCTAGAAGAAATCTCTTCCAGCCAACCTTAGCATTGGTGAATAAACTAAATCTGCGGGAGATTATTGTACAATATATTTGTTAAAATTAAAATGTAAATATAATTATCGCTGACGACAATATAAATACGGTTGAGATAACAAACCTACATAAACTTCACATATCTACATAAATACCTACATACGTGCACAATATATATTATTATCAAAACAAATTATTAGTTAATATAATGTTACTGATTAACTTCCGAGTTTAACAGGAAGTGCTCTTTTAATTTGCGTTTTGAATGATGCAACCGATAGACTGTCACGAATGCTAGCAGGTAATTTACTCCACATACGAGCTGCACTAACTGTAAAGGAATAGTGGAAAAAATTGGAATTGGATTGGGGACATAAAAGTGTTCTAGTGTCACAGGTTTGTTTTGGGCGAGAAATGGGGAGTAAGTGAGTAAAACGGGAGCGTAGATAGTGAGGAAGCCGAGGGTAGTGTAGGATTTTGTATAGATCAAAGGATGTGCAAAACTCTGCGAAGTCGGATATGGACCATTAATAATATAATTTAGTAAAAACGCTTTCTAACGATTCCACGTTTGAACTTAACCTTACTACCAAATCCAGATCTAAAACGTGTCAGATAGTACAACAAAAACCTAAAAACTATTTTTGGTTAATTTAGTATGTTTTATGAAAAGTCATGGAACAACAGTTGTTTATGATGTTAGTAATATAGTCCTGGGAGGTTATTCGTATTATAAAAATAACCCTGTATATGTTACCACTTCTTTCAGACGAACTGACAATATCAACATCATCTAAATTACAAGCCACATCAATATGGGGAATCATTAGAGGACTGGAGACGTTTGTGCAATTGTTTTACAGCGAAAATAAGGTAACAAACAATATTATATTATTTAACAAGGGCGGAAAGTGGGTTACTGCAAACGAGCTGACACTTCCGAGATCAATATAAATAAAGCAAGTAGGTATGGTAACTTCATACAAACGTAGCAACGCTTGTATGGGTGCATGTGCGCGCCATGTATGGACGCACACATTCACTTCATTTCGCGTTGCATTCGCGTAGCTTAACTCAGGTCGTCATGTCACGTCAACATGCGCCGTTAACATTTTTTTATGATCCCAAAGTAAATAGCTAAAGCACCTATGTTACGGAAATAGGAAACAACGACGGTATTACAAACATCCAGAGCCGATAAAATATAGAAAAATTAGTTTTTCTATATTGATTTGACTTCGAGATCTCAGGGATGGCGACACCATGAAAATCGGTGTGCAAGGGATTCGACCTCGGAGGTCGTCAAATAGAAGTGAAGTAATGACTCGGTGTTTAAAAAAATACATCAGTAATAAAAATAGTAGACGTACTTATTGTAGTGTTTGTGGTTATTTCAATAAGCCTCAAATTCAAATAGTTCAGTATTTCATAAGCAAGATACCAATCCGCGATACTGGTATGAAAATATTAACACGTAAGTACCTACTGCATTTAACAATAGTACATTATTGCAGTGGCCAGAAAGTAAGGGATTGCCAGCGCTAGCGAGGTTTTGTATTAATACGAGTCAAGCAATCCCCGTTCCCGCCGAGGCATGTACAGTGATTTTCTCCAACAATGCAGGGAAATAATAACAGACTATAGAGAAAAAAATATATAACTAAAAAAGTACTAATTAAAATTAAATTTGACAGTTTTTCCAGGCACATTTATTAGCAGTCTGCTAAATTTCTTGTGATGTGGTTGAATGTGTATCCGTTAGTGTATTTTCGTTATCACTCTTCTCACTAGAACGCAATATCGCGACGTAAATACAAAAAAGACGAAAAAAGCAGAAAATAATAATATCCTAGACCTACATGAAGTTAATAACGACTTCACGCGTTAACATGCAGTCGGAACTAACTTCATCCACTGCATGATTTTCAAACATGTAATCAATCCGTTAGCAGCCTACGATGAACACCTTAAGTTTTCCCAATAATTATGTTTACAACCTGTTTGTAGGTACCTACAAATAAAATAATAATGTGACAACCCTACGCTCCGAGCAAAGTGTAGGTACGCGCCAAACAGGCGGGAGTTGCCCATTTTCTCTTATTATACTATGTTAAGCTCTGTTCGCACAAGCAATGGAGTAATGATCACAAATTTGTAATAACTACGACACCTGTGTAACACACGACGTTTTGTATTGCATTTGTGGCAATAGCGTGTTTTTATGTTTTTCTCTTTCAAACAATGTGTAATTTCCTTAAGTCGTTAACAATGTATTTGTCTTCAATGACAGACTGAGGGTCGTATTCCAGAACTCTACTCAATGCTCAAGGCAGGACTTGAGTATGATTTCAAGCACTTGAAATACGACTCTAATGGCAAGCACTTGAGTATGATTTATAGTGCTTTAAATCACACTCAAGTCCTGACTTGAGCGTTGAGTAGAGTTCTAGAATACGACCATTAGACTGCCTATTGCAACTTGAGCTTCACTCAAAATACTCCGCCGAAGTGAATTCCATAATATAAGTCAAATTACTTCTCTCCGTCTTGTTTATTACAAAGACAAACAAAGAGACAAGAATATGTTGTGACAATATTACGAATGCTTGTATAATTTGTTCTTAATAGAAAGAAAATTAAGAGGCAGAAATTCTGAAACCATTCAGCCTTACGATAATTTTTGATAAGTAAGTCACTAACGTAATCATTTACCTACATTTTTTTATAACACCAAGTGACGGGACGTACAAGTGCGTCTGGTGTTAAGCGACTCGCCTGTCCATAGCAGTT
>NW_020653852.1:19997730-20015782 GCF_003589595.1 Hyposmocoma kahamanoa | reverse complement strand
TGGTGAAATTACAGGGACTTGCCAACCTATGTCTCAGAATGACAGGCGCAGTGGCAGTGCCTTCAGATCTTTGTGCTTTGAAGCACTGAGTGGTACTGCAGCTGTTATGGACAGGCGTGACACTTCACTAGGTGGGCGACTTATTCGTCCCGTCACTTGGTCTCATAATAATCTCAGTACAGAGTACTAAAAAAACCGACCCCAAAAGTACGTGGAATTATGTCTATTTGCTAAGTTTTATTGAAATATCCCCTAGTTCGCCACTATACAGGACTTGACACTGGAGATAATAAAAATAGATTCTCACTACGACACTACACAAAGTATATTGAGAGAAAAACGCCTTGAATTGGAGAAATAGCAAAATCAACCATTAAAGTAATTGGTCTGAAATTAAAGTTAGACGCTATTTATAAAAATGAATCTTCATGCGTGAACAGCCACCCTTCGAGGTGGATGATTTTCTTCAAAATGAAATGGGACCACTATGGAAGTACCCCCTTTCCAACAAAAAATAATCATGAAAATCGGTTCACAAATACCGGAGTTATCGCGTAACATACGTACAAAAAAAAAAGAACATACAGTCGAATTGAGAACCTCCTCCTTTTTTGAAGTCGGTTAAAAAATAAATAAAAGACGCATGATGCGAATGAAGCTTCATACTAGACATTGTGTTTTGATTTGGTCGAGTAGTACTTATTTGTCAGTCATTGCTTCGGACGGATGTGAGACGGAAAATGAATAGAGCCCCAGATTCGTATATTCATTCGGTATTTATCAATTTTTTGCACAACTTAAGTATTCATAATTTAAAGAAACTCCTAGCTGATGTTTGAATTGGCATTGTATATGTATAAATTCACCACATTTCGCTACACTGCTATTATTATTAATAATGATATGCTTCAGTTAATATTATGGTTAAAATACACTTTATGTTATATATACTAACTAATGACTTTATTTTGAAACCTTGTTTCTGTATGTGTGCATTACAATGAAATATAATTAATTGGCTTCAAACAGGGCGTTACACGAGATAACCTATCACAAACTCGATTTTTTTTTTTCCGAAATAATATTTCTTCCAATTTTCATTGCACCGAAAATGAGTCGAATTATAACAAGACCGTTGTGCTTTCAGGATATGTTGGATGTTTATCGCAAAGCATCACACGATTAGGTTCGGTTAGGTTAGGTTTAAAAGAAAAAACATTTTCCTCTCAAAATTACTTTCGGGTTATGAAAATTCGAGCAAACGTTATTTCTGGAAATTGTCATTTCGGACTGCTGATAGATAACCGTCACATAATAAATCATCAACAGCCTTTCGTAATCCACTGCTGGATTGGACATAGGCCTCTCCCAATGCGCGCCATTTCACCCGGTCCTCAGGTTGTTGCATCCATCTGCTGCCAGCAGCCCTTCGCAAATCATCACTCCATCTGGCCATAAGGCGTCCAACACTACGTTTGCCGAGACATGCTCTCAACTCAAGAACTCGCTTCCCCCATCGGTTATCACTTCTTCGACAGATATGGCCAGCTCACTGCCACTTCGAATGACAGAATAATCAAGCATTCTACCAGCTATGTCGACGACCTTAGTTCTCTGTCGGATAACTTCCTTCCGTACTTTGCCCATAGTTCCATAGTTCGTTGAGCGAATTTCATGATAACTGTTGGTGGTAAAATTGAATTGGAGAATCTTTTATCCTTACCTTTAATTTATCTCGATCACAAGTGTATGACAATTCCTAATAAGAGTTTTGTTTCAGAACGTCTTCATTAGAGGTGAAACAATAGTAGATTATCCAAACTACGAGCATAGAGGACTATTGCTAGATACAGGCCGTCTTTTCGTACCTGTATACAACCTTTTGATGATCTTAGACGGAATGGCGATGAACAAACTAAATGTATTCCATTGGCACATTTGCGATAATATATATTGCCCTATAAAAAGCGAGATCTTCCCTAACATGAGGTAAGTTAAAATGCACCTAAAGGCTCATAACTTACATATTTGTTTCCATTGACAACACGACTGTTAATGTGACGTCAACACTACCGAAAATATTTCTGAGCTGTGAAGAAACTTTGTTATCATCTAGTGTTTTAGAACTTACTATTTATTATACTATTCTTAAGAATTTACTACAGAATTAGAAGACTTCGGTGGTCCAATGGTTTGTAGCCAATGAGGGTTCGATTCCGGGGAAGACCAATTTGGGAAATGAAATTTTCTAATCAGGTCTGGGTGTTCTGGATAAATTGCATTGCTTTAATACCTACTCATAATGCAAAGAATTCCCTAGCCTGACGTCAGCTGTGGTTGGTAAAAAAGAATTATAACACACTCTTTGCATGCTCTGCGAAATCCATTGTACAATATTATGTAAGAACTAACAATCCCAAAGTCCCGTTACCGGATGACAAACCTACTGAAGTCGAATCACAAATTGAATCTTCAACCATATTAATTTCTTTGACAATTTTTATATCACCAATAATCAAATACGCAATATATATTATTATATTATGTCGAACAACAAAAGGCCTAAATGAGGATCCAGAGGAATACCCAGTCATTTTACAAGCATTAGATGTCGTGCCGTTAATAATAACATACGACTATCGTTGGGTAATATAAAAACTAAACCGGTTCCGAAGATCGCCATACACATCACTTCCATCAAATTTCCTCAATAGGATAGAGTGATCAACTTTATCAAAAGTTTTACTAAAATCGGTTATACATTTATTTGAATACGGTCAATATATATATATATATATATACATATGAAAACAATTTTTTTTTAATTAGTATTTTAATCACTGTAGTTTTTTATTCGTCTCGTTTTCAAATGAGTAATTCAAATACAGGATAAACTATAAGTGTAAAACAGATTGGAATATTTTAGGTATAACTGTCATATTTTCAACTTTTTTATGTCAATTCTCAGAAATTGCTTAACAGGATGCAGAGTGGTGGACATAATATATTTCTTTTGCTCTTCCTTCATTGTCTGTGTCTAGAAAAATTTCGAATTGCAGATGTTTGCCGATTCTATTCTGTTGATGTAATAGGTTATATTTAGAGTATGGTATCTTTTAACATGGCCAACTCAAACTTCTCGATAGATTTTTTTTATACATTTTAACATTACCTAAAATTTATATAAAATAATTAAGCAGAGTATGAAGATGAGGTTTAAGCGTTAACTTTAGTTGTATTTAACTGAAGCTCTCAGAGTCTGGTGAGAATCGACACATAATGTCAGCTGTACTTTTGGTAAAGTTAGTCTAGATTCTTGATTTATAATAAAGACAATAATAAAGTTAATTGTTTGAACCGATTCAGTGATATAAAAACAGTAAAAATATGATTTAAAGACTCACATGTTGATTGTATTGTTAGTTTGGCTGTCAATATTTAATCTCAGTTCACCAAAAAAAAATGTAACCCAAATACAATGGGCTGCCTCTCTAGCTCAAGAATTCTATTAGTATTCTCTACAGTATTTCAAAACCCCATGTTTAGAAAACCAAATACAGTGACTACAGATACTGCACATATGTAGAATCTGTAGTCACTTGTAGGCGACATAAATGACTTTCTTGGCACCGTGAATTCCCATCTAGCTAGAGGTCAATTTATCAGTCCAGTATGCCTTATTAAATCCATAACAGACGTCAATTAGGTCATTCCTCATGACTGCCGAGTTCAGTTTAATAACTATTGACCTCAATCGTGCTCCATTTTGCTTTAATTGGCTGTTGTATTGCATAGTTTTTAAGTTTTCCATTCTATGTCCCATCACACATTGCAATTCTATACTTGCAGAACGTGATACCAGTTCCATTGTCGCCAATAGTGAATACAAGTCTCTAACAGTAGTCTGCTCGTTTGTATTTTTCGTCGTTTATTGTTTCTACACGCCTCGAATTTCTTCATATTGTTGGTTGAACAACTTTAGCGGTGACGTCACCTCACTCAGATCGGGCTTAGGTATCTGAAGCCACAGTTTCAGTGAACTCTTGTTTTTGTATATTCCGTAACATCACACTTTCAATATCCCATCCACTCAGTGATCAGACATTGGTGGGATGATGGCGGCGACGACGTTATTGATTATTGTGTTTACGGAAAATAACTTTGTTACTATACTCTTTGTCGCTAGATTCAAAACAGTTATTTCCCGAGTAAGATCTAAGTTCGGTTAGTGATTTATCAACCTTTGTTTCCAAAGGTCATTGAAGTACGTAATACTCGTCGATATTAAACCATAAAATCAAGGATTCTCATGACAGTATCGTAATAATTTGGAGTCATTGTCAACAAGGCAAGCGTCGCTGCGTAACGCAAGCGTAGACCCCTTACAGACGCGTAGTTTACTCGTTGCAGTGTTATAAATTGTGTAGTCCGATGACACAAGCGCGTAGACCCCGACGAACCGATATGACTGTTAGTTACGTGAGATGCTCGTACACATTCAGTGGCGCAGCGCAAGACACTTGACCTAGTAGTACCAGCCCAATTTCTTACGTCACCCATACCACCAAGCAATAATGAGTTTTCAAAAAATCTATAATGTTCTAAACCAATGGCAGGAAACGATGCCATTCACTCGTGAACCTCTCACTAGGCAGAGTAATGAGTTCATAAATTTCGTCATGAATTTAATGCGCGGATTATTTAAAAAAAAACTGCGTGACTCATGTCCTTCTTTCGACATCAGACCATAACAGATGTAGCTATTGTAGGATTTTTAATTTTGTGTTATTTTCTTTGATGTTTCAGTTCTAATGCACAGAACTTGTACACAAAGGACGATGTCAAATTTATAGTCAATTACGCAAGAGAACGGGGAATAAGAGTTATTCCAGAATTCGATGTACCAGGTAAGTAAAATAATAAATTGGATTTAATAAATAATTGCGCAGGTTAATAAATCTGGAAATTATTTGGAACCTTGAAATGCTAGCGTAAGAATTAGGACATCATTGTTCGTGTTGTTACAGGAAGTTAATTTTTTCAACATGGTAAGAGTTAACAACCAAACAGTCTACCAGCCCTTTTCCCAATTTTACAATATTGGTATCATTGAAGTTATTCGTCATCGGTTTTTACATTTTTTAATTTTAAAATTGTCAGGTCATCAGACAGCGTTACAAAAAGTATTCCCAAGCTTATTCCTGCATTGCAACAATGAAGAGTCCGCTGAATTGATGAATCCCACGTTGCCAGAAACCTATAATTTCCTGCAACGTCTACTGGGAGAACTAAATACGTGGTTTCCCGATGATCACATACATTTAGGGGGAGATGAAGCGCATCCTGAATGTTGGTAAGAATTTTCTTTGGCTTACATTTTTTCTAAGATATTAAAGCAATACTATCCATTTACGTTCTTATGGTAATTGATTATGCTATAAGAACATTATAAACTTTTTTACATTTATTTAACCTTTTCGATTATCAACGAATACAAAAGTCGGTCCCTATATCCGTCACCACAGTCAACAAAAATCTGCGAGGCGCCGTTAATGTACAAAAGGCGCGGTAACTGGGCGGCCACTGCGCCGGCAGCCGTGCGAAAGCTTCCTCATCGGGGTGCTCGTAAAATTACAGGCGCTTGGGACTTTACTATTTATGTCTCAGGGAGATCTTTGTGATTTAAAGAACTGAGTAACACTGCAACTGTTATGAACAGGCGTGTCGCCTATACCACCAGGCACATGACTTGTTCGTCCCGTCACTTGGTACCATAAAAAAGAAATTAGGAAGTAGGAAAAGAAGGGCCTCGTGCGAATGCGTAGTTTACCATGGCGCAGGTGAAAAGGTGTTGGTGGTCACCACTTCGCCATGGTAGTTTAGTGGAGAATGATAGACGAGTCGTGGGTTGGTAAATGACTGTATATTAATGTGTATATTTTGCTTGAGCTACTTATTTATACTAATTTGGTACGTGTGTCTTATGCTGATTCACAAGGCATGGTTGTTACTTTTGCTAGCACTAAGACGTGCCTGAATATCGGAAGAGGGTTAGACATTCTGGCCCGTCTGTGGCTGCTACACGTAGTTATGTAGGAAGTAAATTCCCAAATTTGTTTACAGGAACAATCACAACGAAACTTTGAAATATATGAAAGAAAACAACATGTCCGTCGTTGATTTACAAACGATGTTTTATCAAAAACTCGTGGAGCAATTGAAGCCTGGTATGAAACAGATCGTTTGGCAGGTAAATATACATATTGTTTTGATTCGCTTTGCTTGATATTCTAAAGCATGAGATGGTCAATGTCACTAAATTTTTGCGATGATTAATACACTAGATCGATTATATATATATCGAGGTTGTTAAAGTGTAAACCTAACTGTACGTAACCTCGATATGACCTTAGCCCGGTGAAGAAGATGCTGATGGACTGTATTAGCTTTATAATTCGTGCAAACGGAAATAAATTGAAATTATACAAATTAGCGGATACACACGATAGTGTGACGGCACCGTCTTCGGTCTGTATCTTTTTTTTTTGTTGGCCACGGCCTGCGCGGTGCACGGGCAGTGTTGTCACGCTAGACACTAACTAACAAGAAACTATAAAATTTCATGAACCAAACTGTTCAAATACATATATTTCACAACATTATTATTATGTTGTGACAATGAGATGACATTACTATTATATAAACAAATTGTGGCTTAAGAGTAAAACTTACAATGAAACAGAGAACTTGCTGTAAGTTGTTTCATAATTATTTTTATATAGGTAACCATTAATTTATAACTACTAATTATTTTATTGTTAAATATAGAAAATCTCCTTTTAAATTGTAATATAAAGAAATTGCCCAAAAACTGCCTAAAATACAGGTACACGTTTACTTAGTTTAGGCATAGCAATTACACATTAGGTTCTAATATTAAAATGTATAGCTTTACTATGAAGAATCTATAATTTAGATTCCCTTTTTAATGCTTATTTTAATACTATAATAGCTTTATATGCATTTGTTTTACTTGTATTAGATTAAGTTAAAATACATTTATCTTTATCTTTACTATAAAAACTCGTTCATCCCGACAATTCAGATTTTTTTAGTGACAGATAAAATGCTACTATTACTTCAAATTTATTAATGAATCGCTTCATTGCAGGACGTATTTGACTACGGAATTAATATGTCAACCCACGACAATATAGTGCAAGTTTGGAATTATAATCCTCAATCTGAAATGGTTAAGGTAAGTAATAATGAAAATAGAGAGCATATCAAAACGTACCGAAGAAATTTCAACCAATCAATCAAATATATTTATTTATTAACACAGTCCGAAAGTCCGTAGTCCAAAATGACATATTCCAGAAATAACGTTTGGTCGAAATTTCATAACCAGTAATTTTGAGAGGAAAATGTTTTTTTGTTTTAAACCTAACTTAACCTAACCTAACCGTGTCTTTGCGATAAACATTCAACATATCCTGAATGAACAACTGTTTCGTTATAATTCGGTTTTCGGTGTAATGAAAATTCCAACAAACGTTATTGTTATTTCGGACACAAATATTTTCGACTTTGTGATAGGTTACCGAGGTAGAGTGTGTACAGACGTGTTTAAGGCTGCCTTTCCACCAGAGATGTGCGACGTGGCGAGGCGGTGTGTGAGGAAAAAATCCACCAATAGGATTACTTCATTTTTCTAGCCTCGCTTAGTGCAGCTCCGACGGAAAAAGGGTTAGCGGAGCTAAGTACTTGTACATATAAAATAGCGAGAGATATGTGCGAGGCATGCGGGCGGGGAATGTGTGCAAAACAGTGTAAGAAGCTAGAGCTACTGAAATTATGACACTGACATATCCCCACCGCTCACCCCACCACACCGTACCCTGTCCCGCGCATAGCTGCAAAGAGTCCGTAACACATCCTCGCACCGCGCCAGTGCATATCCTCTCACCGCCTAGCTACGTCGCACAGCTTTGGTGGAAAATATCACACCGTTTCACAGCGCCGCTACGCATCCTAGCACCGCCTCGCCACCTCGCACATTTCTGGTGGAAAGGCAGCCTAACACAGATGATGCACCTCTTACAGAGGCATACGAAGATTTTAATATTAATCTAATTAGTTTATAAAATATTAAATAATACATTTCAAGGTCAAGTAATAACTCTATACAATGTCAGAAAAAAAATTAAATTAAATACATTATGTAATCATTAAATTATGAGCATATAAAATATCATTCACACTTAAAAATTCTTCAACCCCGTAATCGAATTTTGTAATCAATTTCAGAAACGGTTACACTCTGTCAGTGACAATTTCCTTTTCTAATAAAAAAAAGTATATTAAAACACCCCATTAAAAGACATTTGAAACACTCCATTCTCATGATGAATGAAATAAAACTTTTGGACTATCTGAAATTAAAAGAACCCTACCAACGAAAGAAAGACCTACCAACAAATGGACATCGGGTCTAATACAAAAACCTCGAAAAAATGTCCGAGGTTAACCTACACAAACGTGACGTGTAACGAAATATAAAAAACTAAAACATTTAATTTAAATTGTAACGTCATTGCAGTACTGCCCAAATTTGCTTACAACAATTTAAGGGCCCAAAAACACCATATTCAGCTTCTACTGGAAACTTTAAAAAATTCACCATATTTAGCTTCGACTGAAAATTACTTGAACACAAGAGTAATGGAATAGCCTTTCTCGTAAATATTAATTATTTTTTATATACAGCGTGTCCCAAAATTCAACGATAAGCGGGCGCTGGAGGGTGGACCTGTGCATAACTACTTGAGGAAAAATAAGAAAAAAAATCTATCTAATTTTTTTTTTCAATTACGATAAAAAAATTGTTATTCTTCGAAAATTTACTCCCTTAATGATATTTTGAATCACCACGACCATATTTTTTCAGATATTTCTGATGTTTTAATTTTAACGGCCACCTAAGTAGTACTGCTGTCTACCACAACTCTTAAAAACCCTAGAATGCCTGCAGTTTTACACAAAAATCCATCAAAATATTTTTTATCCTTAAAATTTTGAAATAATTTTACCTTCAGTCGACTTTCACTCATCGTTTTGTAAAAAAAAAGTATGGACACCACTGCGGCAAGTTTTTTTAAAAATTGACGCAACTAACCAAGATTCCAAAATGGTATAATACTTTAATAAAACTAGGCGCCAAAAATATTGGTACCATTTCTAAGAAAGATTAAAATTCTTGATTATTGTTCTTGTTCATAATAATCACTTTTACTATGTGCCGAAAAAAGGTTATGTGTTGCAATTTCTTGGAATTTCAATGGCACGTGTGCGTAGTCGATACAATTTAGAAATTCCTCCAATTCACAGTCCAAAGTGATAGCGCCAACCCGACATCCATTTATTGGTAGGTCAATGCGTATATGTCTAAATTATTACAATTGTCTTTCAGCTATTAGAAGCCGGTTACCAAATTCTATATTCATCGTTTTGGTATTTAAATTTCGAACCAAAGACATATGACTTCGGTAATTACTACACTCAAGACCCTCGGAGTGCAATCGAGTCCAGTACTAGCAATGACCTCCTACAAAACATAAAGGGTGGAGAAGCTTGTATGTGGACAAATTTTATAACAGACCATACTGTACTTTTAGATTGGTAAGTCACGCTTGCTGAACAGTGTCATTTACGCTCCAAGTGTGCTAATTTTAAATCATCTCAGTTGTGTGGCGATAGCGTCAATGACAGGATTTTGTACGTTTAGTATTCTGCTAAAAGCTACGAGTAGTGGTTTGTCAGTGGACAGCCATCGAGTTACTATTCAATTATGTAAGCCCAAGGAATTTACCAGACTTTCCCAACACAAGCATAAATTTGCTTAAGAGCCGATACTACCTCGTCTTGAATTAAAAAAAAATCCCGTACATTAATACCGTATTAACGGTTAATTTTTTCTTGTGTCGAGCGACAAGGACACTGGCTTCATTTCAGAATTATTTTTTTTTTACAAACAAAATCAAGGCCATTTGAAAAATGTATATCGTATACTACGAGACGTGTTCTATTTAGTTCAGTTGATATATTAATCTCAGTACAGAGTACTAAAAACCGACCTCAAAAGTAAGTAAGTAGAAGTACCCCCTTTCCAACAAAAAAAAAGAATCATGAAAATCGGTTCACAAATACCGGAGTTATCGCGTAACATACATACAAAAAAAAAAGAAAAGAACATACAGTCGAATTGAGAACCTCCTCCTTTTTTGAAGTTTGTTAAAAATAAAATCATTGGCATACGTAAAGTACAAAATTTCGAGACAAATTTCGTTAGTGATTGAATGAATGAATGCCATTCCATTGCCACTATTGAGTTGACGCTGAACTGCCATTGAAACTAGATTTTAGCAGAACAACAAATATTATCATAATTGCAATATAATCTTAGTGGCGTCTCAATGGAATGGCAACGACCAGTGATTTAAAGAAAATTGGCATACTTCGGACCCTGATGTTACCTAAGCGACGGTATGACCGAAGATGTACGTTTGTCTCACAAATGTTTATGCGCTCTAACCTTGAATAGCGCAAAGGTGGTAAACCATAATAAGTAATGATGAAAATCGAAAGTGGGCTTTACACCGAGCTCCAATGGTCATAGACACGATATAAACATTTTTTATTTTTTCATCCCTGAGCCCCTATTTCCCGTGTCTCCATTCACACCAAGTTCTATTCATACCATGTCCCTATTCACACCGAGTCCCGATTCATCCTGATTAGAACACCTATTCCTTGTGTCTCTATTCACCCCAAGTTCTATTCATACCACGTCTCTATTCACACCGAGTCCCGATACATCACATGCCAATCCCTAGTCACCCTGTTTGACTAAATATTTATGTACTTTCAGGATATTCCCAAAAACCTGTGCCACCGCGGAAGTGTTGTGGAGTTTCACAAACGGAAGCAAAATAAACTACGAGGGTTGGTCAAGAATTTATGAGCAAACGTCACGTATGACGAAACGTGGAGTGCCTACAAAGAGGCCTGGATAACCTGACCTTATAACTTATATGTGCCTTTCTTATACAACCACCGTCTTACCTGTGATATTGCTATTAGGGAACAGATGCAAATACGTTGAAAAACCTAAAATAAACGACCTATTTTTTGTATGTCAAGTTATACGATGTTTGCAGGGATGCCATTATTCGTAAAATTTTAAATAATCTTGTAGTTATTGTCGACAGTTTTATAGACGTATTTCGAAAGGAGATAAAATTATACAAAAATGCATGTCTCTAAAAATCTCCATTTTCTTAACAGACGGCGGTGATTTCATATTACATTTAACTTTTTGTGAATCTTAATTTATATTCAAATGAAACCAGTATTCAATCGATGGTCAATAGAATATTTATAGACTGCAATCACCAGCTGTTTATAAATTGGCACATTTGCGCAATGATCATTTCAATCAGTCTTGAAAAAAGTGGTTTAGGGAATTCTTTGAAATTCATTTCGGGGTCATTAAGTACAGGCCAAAACCAACTTACAAAATTTCGAATCTCAAATTGGTTTTATCAGGAATCGGGTTTAAGATCATTCAATCGCCCATAGCCCTAAGTAGTAAGTAAGTAGCCGCAATGGAAAAGTATCGTAAGTCTTCTATTATATTTTTATGCTCGAGGATAATTAATGAATACAGTGTGATGAAGAAATCTGGCCTTAAAAATGAAGAATAAAATTATTTTGTAAAGAACGTTGTTTTATTATCTTAAAAAAAAGGAAAATTGTAAGATTGTTTATGTCTGAACGTCAACCAATATGGCGGGTGTTATGCCATGTATGAATTAAATAACGCTGGATTCGTTGCACGAGGAATTTATAATGGAGATAAGAGACTGAGAGATACAAAGAGCTGATCGCAGACAGATGGAAAACGTACATAATAAAAAGTTAATAAATCGTCAAGGTGACAATAGTGATGTGCGCTGGTCATAGTGCGGTGCCACAGGACCCCTGGGAGAATCAGAGTCCTGCTTGAAAGTGCGAAGAAAACGATATTACCCGGCACGCGATCGTGTGGTCCTAACAGGAGTAGCAGCTTGAGGTTGACAGTTTATACCTGGGAATGAAGCTCTGTCGTTCTGTATATAGGCTGGTTTGCCACGATCCATTGAGACAGTCGCGTCCTCGGTTTAAGTCTACAGTGACGGTTTTGTCGTTTGTGCTTAGAACGCGGTATGTGTAGTGTAAGTATATGTAGTGATCCACGCAGTTAATCTTTTCTAAGGAAAACAGCTGACGTTGAATCCCAAAAAATATAAGCTTGGAAAAAAGACGCAGAAATTTCAAACTAAATTTCGCACATAGATTCGGAAACCTCAGATATGTGAGGCGGGATTCGAACCTTCGGCCTCTGCTTGAGAGAAGGTAGGTGAAACCATTACGCTACAGTGGCTTTTATTAAACATTTATTTTTGACAACTTAGATTGATACCAAAAATTGCTGAATTAAAAGAATTACTTTCTTAAAACATGATTGATGCTAAAAGCAAGTATCAAATGAGGTTAACATTATAAGTGTTTCGATGCATGCAAAAATGAACACAATACGCTTGCAGGTATATAAAAATAATAGTAATGTATTGGTGTGACCTCATCAATGACCAAGATACACCTACCATGAATTTACAGTTCTTAAGACCACTAAGGGCGCTGTAGAATTTGTCATAGAAAATCGTTAAGTTTTTACACAGTTGCTAAAGCCAAACGGCACTGTAAGCTCATGACAGAAGCACTGGTCTTAAATTACAAAATTAACTCCAAGTTATTAAAAAGAAATTAATTAAGAAAAGTCAGTTTCCGAAATGGTCCTAGTGGGAATGGGGGAAAACAAACTACGTATCTGTGATAACCATTGGCTAACTGGGGTGTAATAAGAATGTAACATATCGTTGAAAAAGTTTCGGTAGTAGATTAAATGCTCATTAAATTCCGTCGTACTTGCATGGTATTTGGATTCAATTTTGCTGTAACGCTTGTAAGGGCGCGTTTTATTTATCGTTGAACGACTGTCGCGTCTAGCCCGTTCCCATATCACAACTATCTGTCGTGACTGTGTTATGGACGTATATTTTATAGTTAAACGACTGCCGTGTCTAGTTGTTGGCACTAGATCATGACGACAATTTACCAGTTCACGGCATCTAATCGTATGCACGACAGATTCGTTCGAAGCTGCGATTATCTGTCGTTACATTTATATCGTGTCGTTTCAATTGTCGCCGGACGAGACAGTCCGTCGCGACAGTTAATCGTGTAACAGTAATTTTGTGTGAACAATTTCATTTTGAGATATAAGCCGCAACACTAAACTGCACAACTATCTGTCGTCACGACATAATGGGAACGCGCCCTAAGGTTAACTCTCGTTACCTAGTCTAAATTCAACACCAAACCTTAAACTGTCATATTTCAGAAATAAAAAAACTACTTACGCTTAAATAATCGCTCCGGGCTTCGAGTCGTCCTTTCAGGTACTTCCACTCCGACATAAACTGAACACTATTCACTGGTGGCACCATATTAGCAACACTAACTTTTTCAGTCACATTTTCACACAACAACTTCTCCGATTCAGGACTTAATTTTTCACCTCCATTGACGTTAAAGATATCCTCTTGCATTTTCTCGAGGATTTTATTCGAATCATGGTTATCACTATCACCATGAGACTTATCATCTTCTATTTCCATTATACTGATACGATTTGGTGGATTCTCCGGAGAGGTTTTCCCGAGTGGTATTTCTTGAATTGGTATTGCTTTTAGAGCTCGCTGAAATTGTAAAGTGAACTTATTATTCAATAAAATAATAATCAATTTAATTGCTATTTCTTTAATAAAGGTCCGCTTTAAGTTATTTTTAGATGTTAGTTTTGTTTTCATACAAAAGTTATAGCATGAATCCGTCCAAACATTACGAGTATCTTTGTTACAATTTCGGCAAAAATATAAAATGTTTGAGCACATATGCATGAATTTCTATAATTGTGATAACTTAGTTGTTTGTCGTAGACCATCCCAACATTGTCATGTGATTAACCAATGAAAATACGAGTGTCTCATTCACAATAATATTTAGTATTTTCTGAGCTCAGCAATATGTAAGGAAATATTATTTTGGATTGGGTCACTATTCTTAAACAGCTATAATATATAAAGCATGGACGAATGACTCAAGAAGATTGCTAATCTTAATACTACAGATCGTAACTCTGAAAAGGGTCAAAATTCCATGTTACATATAGACGGCGTTGTTCAATGGCCTAGAAGTAGTTCATATTATGTAAATAACCGTGGACAACAGATTTTCTTTGTAATAATAATCAAATACCACGAGCTAAAATTATTTTCTGAACGGTTAACTATCAGTAGTACCAAAAGACATTTTCCAGAAATAACGTTTGCTCGAATTTACATAACCTCGAAAGTAATTGTTTTTTCATGAATTGAATTTCATGTGATTGAAAATGTTTTTTCTTTTGAACCTAACTTAATCTAACCTTCGTGTCTTCGCGATAAACATCCAATATATAATGAAAGACAACGGTTTCGTTATAATTCGGTTTTCGGTGTAATGAAAACAAACATTATTTCGGAAAAAAAATTCGAGGTTGTGATAGGTTTTACCTTTCTGTACTTTCAATACGAGTGTGAATAGATGGCATTGTGTGATACAAACTAATTTATAAATAACGCTTGCTAGTATGGGTAGATGGCGCTATTCCTAAAGAATTTAAAAGAATAACTAGCAGTATTTATAAATATCTGTGCAGTAAGCGCCATCTAGTTGATTTGTTTGTTATCAATAAAAATTAGAGTAGCTTCGATAAGTTGCAGTTTGTCAATATAAAACAAAATTTGGTTGCAAAAGTAGCTATTTGGCACTCGTCGCGACATCTGGTATACCAATAGGTACTAAATACCCGACTACGCTGTCTTGTACCGCGAAATTACAAGACCTCTTGAATATTTTCTTTTTTGTATAAAAAATTCTTTTTAACTTAAAAAAAAATGTTTGGACATAGTTATGCAAAACTTTTGAGTAAAATCCATATCAATTATATATAGCGTCTTAATAAATTGATATGTACCTTTGATCTCAAATGAGGTGGTTTCTTAACAGTTTTAATAACAGTCACATTCTCTCCTACTCCATTTCTCCAATTCTCTTCAGGAGTTGGAGCCTTCTTCACTGGCTCGTCAACTTTCTTTGCAGGTTCAGTAATTTCCTCAATCAGTACTTGAGTAGTCGGTTTGGAAGGCAATAGGAGATGTTTATTCTCCAGGAGTGGTGTTGATGATGGAGAAGATTTTGATTTTGACTGGAAATAAAGAAATATTACTGTTAAGTCACGCATGATATAGACACAAATCTAGACTATTCGTTTGTTCTACGACTTCGATAACGATATTTCAACAAATAATTGAAGAACCAAACGTAAGGAACTTTTATCATTGAAATTTTAAAAAATATCATATAAAAGTTATAATATTGGCAACACCTAACCATCGTGGCGCGCAAATTAGTCATAAAAGTACTATGAACTTGCAATTCTTCTCGACACGAAATTAAACATTGAACCCTATTTGAGAGGTAATCCGAAGGTTCGCTCACGATGCCAGCGACCCTTTTAACGGCGATTTGGTTTCTTTGCGTTGCTGTTTTTTCTTATTTTTAAAACAGCCTGTAACACTCGGGTCTCTATGTTGTCCTGGTAATGTCAATCCCTGTGATTATTTTGTCGTGCCGTGGGGAATGTCTCCTCGTATTGAGAAACAAGATCTCATATAGGAATACAGAGTTATAACCCTCTTCGCCAAAGGGTTATTTAGTGCAATAATTGAAAGCGCGCTGCTGGCGCTGGTGGATGTTCTGTAGGTTGGAATGTGGTAGGGAGAGTAGTAGTAGCCTCCGCAGCCTGCGCGCCTCCATACTCTTGCTTAGTATGTTTAAAGTTCCAAATTAAAAATAATAAAGAGTGGTATAATAAGCCCCTTTTTATGAATGTTATTCCCGTTTTATTAATATTTGTGATCTTTAAAATGTTTATCGCACAAGAGATTTTTGGTAACTGGTAAACGGTTCAAAAAATTATCGAGAAGACGTGTTCGCTGCCGCGATCGGGCAGGGAGTGACAGTGGAACGAAACAAAATCAGAATGCGAGGCAAAAGAACTATGGAACATTAATTTAAATACGAGTGGCCAGTAACCGGAGAAAAGGCGATAAAAAGGTGGGATGACGATGTAAGGAGGTCACGTCGTCACACAATTAACCCCCCAAGCTCACATATATCTCCTAATCTTGGTTGGTGATCACTTTGCAACACAGGCGGCTCGTTTCTTTGTGTAAATTTGTGACAAAAGGTGGACAACTGCCATTGACATAAATGAAATGAGGTAGGCGTTTAAACAAAAAACCGTTTAAAAAGTTTGCTTTTTAATATAATAATGATAATAATGCACACACTCATAGCCCCGCACTAGGGAAACCCTGTATCGCGGATGGACACACACATGGACAACCACAAAAACCACAAACTCCCGAGAGAAATAATTGCAGGCCATATTTGTCCCGGCCCGGGAATCGGACCCGGGACCTCTGCGAGGCAGTCCGGCTTGGTAACCGTTCGGCCACGGAGGCAGTTAAAATATAAGCACACAAGCACGAAGTTGTAAGATTCACAACTATTTCATTTTTTGCAACGTGCAATAAGTGTCAAGTCCCGCCATCTGCCAAAAGTCCTTTTATAAGCACGCTTATTAAAAAAAGTACAACGTTTTAACGTATAAATTTTATAAGCAGTTTTATCCATCTCTAAATTAAATACGTCTTGAACTAATTGTCAAACTTACTATTTGTTCATAATCCACCAATTATTCGTCCCATAATGGACACGGACCTGTTCTAAGAAGACTGCTTGGGCGTTAGTCCGAAGTTTTTATTTTTTATTTTTATAATATCGAGTGACGGGACGGACAAGTCGTGCGCCTGATCGTAAGCTACACGCCTGTCCATAATAGTTGTAATTTCACTCGGAGCTTTAAATCGAAAAGATCTGAACCACTGCCACTGCGCCCGTCATCCTGAGACATAAGTTGACAAGTCTCACGTGCCTGTAATTTTACCAAACGCGATGCGCTTGCCTTTGCAGGTACTTTACAAGTTTTCCAAGGGGGGTAGGATTCGTAATATATAACAACAAATGACATATTTTTTAGTCGATATAACGCTCAACAGATATAATTAATTTATGGTATACAGACATTTGACATATTCTTGCATGATATAAAGGTCACTGGATATAATAGACGAATGATATAACAACTTTCAATATAATATACCAATGGCATAATGTTCGTTTTATATAAACACTTTAGATATAACATTCACTGAGTATAATGTTGAACGTGTACGTGTGAAAAAAAAACTAATATAATTCCAGTGGTGTTTAATTGGCCAGTTGCCAGAATCGAATTTATTTGCATTTGCTAGTTGGTTCAACCTCCTCCTGTGGGTTTAGGTTAGGTTAGTATATGAAATATTGTGTTATATTATTTAATACATTATACTGGTAGTACTTATACAATTTGTTCATTATATCACTTAATCATTATATCTAATGTTTGTTATACTGAAGGTTCATTATACACATTAAAATTATGCCTTTTGTTGCTATACCTTTTGTTGATTACATACAGTGAGTGATTATATCCTTAGAAATTATATCAAATGTTATTATATCAAGTGAAAATAGATTATTTGTTGTTATATCTTCCATTACACACGCTTTCCAAGGGTTGTGAACTTTTTCCAGCATGCTATTTCAACTTTCAATAAAACCACACCATATAAAATTTACAAAGAAATTAACAGTCCTTATTAGATGAAATGATACCCTGTCAGGCCACAGCAAAAAAGGTAACCTGAACAATGTACTACCAGCAACTGTTTTCCAAAAA
>NW_020653852.1:19986056-19997720 GCF_003589595.1 Hyposmocoma kahamanoa | reverse complement strand
GTACCTATTCAAGGCTGGAGAGTTTGGCTATTTTTTAGACAATATCGTAGTTGTTGCCAAGTATACGGTAATTTTTCCATAAAAAAAAAAACTATGTGTCGTGCCCAGTAGGTTTTTTTTTTATAATACCAAGTGCCGGCATGAACGACAAGCCTGTCCATAACGGTTGCAGTGCCACTCAGAGCTTTAAATCGCAAAGGTCTTATAGGCACTGCCACTGACACATACTGAGACATAAGTTAACAAGTCCCATGTGCCTGTAATTTCACCAGCAACCTTACTTTTCCAAACCGGAACGCAGTAATGCTTACATTACAGCTTGACGGCAGAAATACGTAGCTGTTCTGCTACTAAAACTGTACTGCAGTGAACATATAATGGTCGTACATGAGCTTATGATGATCAACATTGAACCGTAAATAATTATATTTACTTTGAAACTGAACGTTTTTTTGTAATCCTACGGTTTTTAAGACTTAACACGAAATAGTCGCCAATGCAACAATTCGGAAATACGACGAAAAACTAGTGCAATAAACCTGGAAGAAATCTTCGAGATCATTAATTGTGACGACCTTCGGACATGTCGCTATCTAAAACAATTACCTAACAGCTTTGCTATATAAGATGGAAGTACAGTTACAGCACATCATTCGGTGAGAGACCGTCCAGTCAACCATGAAAAGTAATTTATTACTTTTGTTTGGTTTGCTCATTGTAGCCGTTACAGCCCACAAATGGAGCAAGGGCGGTGGCCATCACGGCCACGCAGACCACCACCACGGTCACAAAGGTCATGACCATAAGGGGCATCACGGACATCATGAGCACCACCATGGACATAAAGGACATCATGATAGCGGAGGACATAAAGGCCATCACGGACATGAAGGCGGTCACAAAAAACATCATCACCATGACGATGGGTACCATCACCACCATCATAAGGGAGAAAAGGGCAGTCACGGCCATGGACACGACGAGCACGGTCACTGGCATAAAGGACACGATACAAAAGGACATCATGGAGTCGAAAAACATGACGAATTTAAGAAGGATAAACATTTCCATAGTCACCATGGGGACAAAGGTTACCAAGAACATCACGGCGGTTACCATCATGAAGGTGGTCACAAAAAGGGTGGTCATCACAGTTCTGGACATAAGCATCACGGGCATCATGATCACCACCATGGCAAAGGCGGTCATCATCATGAAGGCGGCCACCATCATGACCATAAGGGACATCATGGTCATGGTGGCCATGACGAGCATCATCATGGTCATCATGATCATGGTAGCAAGGGTGGTCATGAACATCATAAGCACTGGGGACACAAATCTGGTCACTAAACAGATTTCATTATTTTGTTGAACAGTTGTTGTTGTTTGTTATTGTTTAAATAAAACTATTATTGCCCGGGTACTAAGTTACTTTCTAAGACTTATATTACTAAAATTCAATCGAAATTTCGGGGAAGAAACGGCGTTACAGCCATTTTCATCAAAAATGACTAAAATCTCATTCGATGTCTACTCAAAGAGTGTCATTTGCCTAAAAAATGGCTTTTATACGTAAACATAATAATAAAAATAAAAAACAATATAAACCCAAACTATGTATTTATTATTGTTGTTTTTCAATCATCTTGTATATACTCATAATGCTCAACTCACTCAATATAGCCCCGCACTAGGTAAACCGTGTCGCGGGTGCCATGGACACGCACATAGATAACAACAAGTTACACCCAAACTCACAAGCGAAATAAATGTAAGCCATACAAATATTTCTCCCGGCCCGGGAATCGAACCTGGGACCTCTGCGTGGCAGTCCGGCATGGTAACCGTTCGACCACGGAGGCAGTTAATTACGGGCGGGCAGTGAATTAAAACCCATTCAAACCCAAGGGTTTAACCAGGTTTTAACCTAAAGCGCCGTTTCAACCCATTTCTGCCCAGAATCGTGGGCGGAATGAATACGGAATTTGGTATAATTTCATACTTATTACAAATTTCAACGTAAACAAACTTTTTTAGGTGAAAAAAAAGGCGTCTCCACACAATACCCACCTTGCAATTCTGTGGAATAATGTTGATTCTTTCTACTAAGAATGCACACTATGAAACGATTTTACGATCCATCGATTTTTTGTATCGATTTATTTCGGTGTTATTATCAAGCGAACCAATTACTAGAAAGGCACAATCGGCTAAATCAGAAACCAATGAACATTTTGTAGTAATATAATGATATTATAACTTAAAGATAAAATAATATAATTTCAACAAAACTCGACATACAACAAATGTTTAGTTTTTGCCCTCGATTTCGGGGGTTAATGGGTTTTATCCCGATTTAAACCCGGTTAACAAAGCAAAACTCGCGCGTTTGTCCATCTCTGACAGTGATTATTTATTTCTTTTAAATTTCGATGCAATAAGCTACCCGAAATCAATTGAAAATTAGACACTTGCAAAAATCGAACATGCAAATCGAAAAAACAAAGCAGATTAAGAAATGTTAATTTGTCATTGAGCAATTATCGATTAACATAGGCATTGACGGGCGGCGCAGTGACAGTGCCCCTAAGAACTTAGCTTGCCCCTAAGATTTAAAGCTTTGTGGGGCTCTGCAACTGTTATGGACAGGCAAGTCGCTTACCACCAGGCGTACGACTTGTTCGTCCCGTCCATTGATATGATCTTGACATGATACATAAAAACCTTAACCACCTAAGATGCTATCCAAATATGCAGAATAGCAGAGTTAGGAATCCAAGAAATAATAAACAATTAACAAAAAATTCACACGAGGCCATCATTAAGTATACCTCTTCTGATTAATAAGATGATACCATATTTTGTCAGTAGTAACATTTTCATTTGTCATGCCATTCATCAATTTGATCAATTACAGACGGAAAACCATCTAGTAAATTTAATTAAGGCAGTTGCTAGTTCATTATTTAAGTCAATCGATAAGATCTCTTCTATTACAAAAAGACAGTTATATAATAAGCTTACGTTATTATATTATTTCAAAGACAATTTTAATATTTGAAGTTGATTAAAAATCAAAGTTTAAATTATTAAGTAATCATTTTTTTTTAAAACAACTTTTAATAAAGGACATAACTATCTAGTTTTGGTATTTTTCTACTATATTAATATTTCACGACTACTTGTAATCAACGAATGCTTGAATCGATTAATTGAATGGAATACGTGTATTCCGTCGAAATCGATTTAGCGCGGAAGGAGGTTTCCCATCACTAAACAGTTCTTGTGACGTTATGGTGGACACATAAAATGTGCCACGCTCAGTTTTCATACAAATTACTGTACTTGCGGCGTCTATCTATATATATGTCTGTGCCGATGACAGTACTGCTAGACTAGTTTACTGTAGTTACTTCCATGGTAAAATGTCCTACGGGATTCTCGCGTGGGGTAAAGTGGCAGGCATATAAACCATTTGTATTGCAAAAACGGGCGGTTCATTCTATGTACCGTTTAGGTTAGGTTAGGTTAGGGTTTCTATCAGAAAAAAGTTTAAGGAGACCGGTATCATGACTGTGGCATCACAGTACATTCACTCAAATATTTTGTATATCCGTAAATACATACACAATATCATTACCAAAGAAGATGTCCATAATATTAACCTTAGAACTAAGTCCAAACGCATGGAACCACGATTTCGTTTAACTGATGTAAACGATTCTTTGATGGCAAACTGTTTCCGTTTTTACAATAAGATTCCGGAGCATGTATTAAGATTATCATTTCCTAATTTTAAAACCAACATTAAAAATATTTTAATTGAATAGTCATATTACAAAATTGAAGGTTACGTGTGACATACATGATAAATAACATGACCGTCAAGCTTTGAGCGGGACAGTCCCGCTCTTAAGCTTTGTGTCCCGCTGTCTCCAAAATACTTAACAATACCCCGGTTTGACAAAACAGGACACACGTGACATAAATCTGTTAAAAAACTGGTGCGAAAGCGAAAAGTACATACATATGAACGTAATAGCCAGCCCAGCAGACTACACAACATTAATTCTGTTTTTGAATTACTGACCATTAAACGCTTTTAGTTCTTTTTTAATTTTATTTAATTATTAAACTTTTCGCAACCCTCAAACATGCACTTTATTTTAAAACAATAGTAAATTTACAGGCGTCCCGCACTGAGGAAGAAAAATAATGGTCGCGTTAACCACAGAGGACTATGTTCTGTATGGGTTTAAACCACCATGCTGGGTCTTAGTAACCTCCAGATCCCTGGCTAACAGTAAGTATAGATGGTTAAGTGGTTTAAAAACGTTTTCGTTTTTTCTATGGCGAATGTTGGTTTCATTTTGTCTATTACATATATCGTACTTTTATAAAGAAACAGTAATTCTTATAAAACATCGATATTGCAAACGTTACAGCTCTACAACATCGAGTCTCTCAATTGATCACGCATAGGCATAACTCAGTAATTGTTTACCTTCAAGGTATTAAGATGTGACTCTGTAATGTTCCCCTGCATTTTGTTACTTTAATTATTACAGGGATGCCATAACGAATACTGGCAACCTATCTAGTATTAAAGTCTAGTATTAAAATTATGTACGTCACTTCATTTATTACACAATTAATTATTCAAACGCTCAAAACTATAACGAGCGGTGGCGGGCGGGGGTGCAAAACCCGTGGGAATGCGTGCGCAGAGGCCGGTAAGGGTAGCGGGCACTCGCTGCATGTTCGATCTCGCATGCATATTACAAAATCTTAGAGGCGGAAATTTTTCTTACAGAAAAATATTCAAAAACAGTAGTGTTTTTTTTTACATATTCGGTATGGATACCCGTATATACACACAGCTACTCATTTGCCTCTTTAAATATTTATCTTCTCAACCTGTATATATGAAATAACTCATTGATAGAAACAGTTTGACATAACCTACAGCATAAAATGAATATGAATAAAATGTGAAATGCTAAACTGGACGTATGTTAAAATTTTTCTAATTCTAGTCACAACAGTTAGGAGAGAAGAATGATACATATTATTGTATATGTGACTGTACTCGTTTACGTAGAAAATATATAGCATACTCACTCCTTTCGTCCCCATGCGGGCCTTAATAGCCTCCAGCTGTTTCCTAGCGGCGGCATTGTGTGGTTCCAGCTTTAGCACTTCGTTGAGGTCATGAGAGGCCGAGCGCAGTGAGCCCAAGCGCTCGCGGGCAGTCGCTCGACGTTGCAAAGCCTTTACGTATGTTGGGTCTAGGCGGAGAGCTTCAGTACAATCTGATTCCGCTTGATGAAGGCTGAAAAACAGAGTATAAATTATCTCATTGAACAATGTTAACGTAGGTAGTATTAAGTTAAACGTAAGCGGTGCGCGGCTGTGTCCGCCACCAAGTTAACGGCAGTCGAGTAAATTCCATAAACTCAAGCGCAAGTGTTTGCTTTCCGCACATTTCCTTTTTCAAATCTTCAACCGACCAAACAGTTTACACATTTAAGGGCTAAAGCAATAAATCTTGTATATGGATATCATCAACCCATTCGTACGTCCCATTGCTGAGCACGGGTTTCCTCTCAGGCGAGGGTTTAGGTCATACTCTGCCACGCTTGCCCAATGTGGGTTGGGGACTTCACGTTTTCCGTTTCCGTGCCGGTTACACATCGAGTAAATTGCCAGAAATAGAGATGACATAAGGTCCATACATTCCTGGTAAATCATCAGTGATACATCACTTATAAATATCAACTCTCGTTTGTACTGAAATAAAGACATGCCAACAACTACCTAACAACCTGTGTGTATGTCTCCGTATAATCCAAAAATATTCTGTATTTATTGTAATAAAGATAATATCTCTAACAATGGCGTGCTGTTCCATTCGGTGGTGTGGGAAAAAACTGCAAAACATCTAATTACAAAACAAACAAAATCAAATTTCATCAGTAATTAAATATAGCACAGCCCAAGTTAACTGGTCGTTTTGAAGTGAAACAATTGACGACACTCGTCAATTGTTTCGAATTCAGGCTGGCCAATCGGAGCGCAGTTGTCACAGTAATGATGTGGCAGAGTAGTTTTCAAACAAATGAAATAACATTTCGTCTCTATTTCTGGTTATTTACTCGATGCGGTTACATGACGACGTTTTCCTTCACCAAAAAGTTAAATTTACATATACGTACAGAGAAATAGGTGTAAGCAGTAGGTCAAACTATCAGGCTAAGGTTTTATACAAGAAATTCTGTATACCCCACAGGGTTTCTTGATGCACAACAACAAATAATGCCAATTGCACAGCGAGAAATTAAAGATTTTCTTAAACTTTTGATTTTGCTGGGTCAAGAAGTCAAAGATGTTACATTCCTCTAAAATATTCTGTATCTTGGAGCACTTATAAGAATATCACATTTTGAAATTCACTGGACCAACGGTGAACACTGCTAGTAGGGTGTAATCCCTGTCATAAGTATATGAGAAAGGAAATTTAAAAAAAATTGGTTCTGTGTTAATGCCCCAGAGTGAATTTCTTTGCTCCGGTTTTCATAGTGTAATTATTATTATTACACAAGTACAGGCACAAGTATCATATACTTTACAGTAGTGTTTGGCAAACTCAAAAGCCACCGATCAATAAAAAAATCTATTTAAAAAAATATAAGAGTTTTTTATTAACAAAACCTGGTTTAAAATTTTTTGATTGCCAAAGATATAAGTCAATAACCTTAGTTATAAACATTGACTGTTGAAATCAAAATAAATTATACGATACCTGAGTTTAGTCAAAGCAATACAATTTAACTGCCTCCACAGCCGAGCAGTTACCATGTAGGTCTGCCATGCAGAGGTCTCGGGTTTTATCCTGGGCCAGGATAACTATTTGTATGGCCTACATTTATTTCTCTCGTGAGTTTGGATGTAATTTCTTGTTGTCCATGGCACCCGCGACACAGGGTTTCCCTAGTGAGGGGCTATGAATATGTTCGGTATTTATTTATTTACCTGTCCTTCTTAAGATAGCAGAGTCCTCTATTAGCGTAGTAAATGGCATCATCCTTAACAAGTTCAATAGCCCGGTTGTAACACCTAACTGCCTCATCCCATTTCTCCTGCTTCACAAATGCGTTGCCCTGAAAATAATTCAAAACACAACATGTGGAAAAATTTTACAATGTGAATGTACTTTGAAGTAAAATTTTATTTAAAGTAACATTTGTATTTAAGCGATTATGTGAAATTGACGAAAACGAAGTGTCAGTAGAAGATGGTACTCTGGTTAAAGAATTTCAGGGAATGGTCCAGCTACAGTACCACCTCGCTCTTCAAAGCAGCGGCTACTATAGACTATACAAAGAAGAAGCTATTATGTAGTTTTTCGAGGGTCCCTAAAGCAAAAAAGATTTTTCAGCATTACATATCCTGTATTTCTCTTTCTATCCAAGAATAGCAGATAGTAATAAAAAATCCGTGATATATCTTTTAACCAAATTATAATAAAGAAAAATACTGGCCATATATTAGTCCAACTACTGGTGCTGGTGATACTTTACCCAATTATTCATATAAGGAGTTGGTTACAGTAACCAATACGGCTACACAATGTCCTTAACTGTTGAAGTAAGGAACAGCTTATGACTTTGTATCTAGCAGAGGGACACCAAGGACATCAGGGTCTTTTTACTTATTGAAGAACATCCCTTTGTGAAATTGTTTTAAAAAACATATAACAATGGATATCAAATATACGGAATATTTATAGAGACAGCATTAAGCAATAACTAACAAGTTAAATTAAAATTATTATAGTGAACAAAACAAAAAAGAAATATTGTCATTATAAATAATAAACATAATAAAATAATAATATAAAGTACCAAACATTTTGTCCTAATTAAACTACTTGCATGTCGCTTCTAGTTTCGCCCGTTCTATGTAACTTTGTTAATTTTGTATAGCAACATTCATGTTAGCGATTGAACATTTAAGCAACTACCCACTTATTGTAGAAAAATTTTTATACTTAATCTTTGTTGTTAGAAATTTCAACTGTGGTCACATTTTGTAATTTATTCTCATATTAAGCGTATTGAAATTCTTAGTGAAAAATAATTCTTTAAACCTAAATTAAAAAATAATTTAGAGAAAGAAAATTAACTTACTCTCTCCTTCTCATACTGGGCTTCTTCCCTGAGCTTCTCCAGCTTGGCCGGCTGACTCTTCTTGCCGTCTAGTGAAGTGGGGCCTACTTCTGCCATGTCTACTTCCTCGCATGCTTTGTCCTGGAATACCAAGTAAACAGCAAAGTGTGATTCAGACAGGTCACTAAAACATTTAATAATTTGTTCAATATTTGCACTGTCTGTAAATACTTACAACATCATATTTATCCCAAGAATGATAATCAAAGGCAGAAATCCGCGTTTCCTGTTTCTTTTTCACCTGGACCGGCTTATCTTTCTTGATCTTACTGCGGACTGGGGGTAAGTCCTGAAAAGACAACCAAAATAAAAAATTCAGAACATATTTCAATTTTCACCATACATAATTTGCCCTAGTCTTTAACTTTACCGTGATTTGATAAAAAGTGTGCTCTAATAAGAACTTACAAGTTTTCTGCGAAAAGCAAGTCTACATCATCACGGGACTTAGAGATGGAATAAGCACTTGTTTATCCTGAAGATAAGAGAGGGCAGAGACTAGATTGTACTACGAAACAGATATGACGCTGATGCGGCTCCTAAGTCAATACTATCCTGCAATGGGCATACACTCTAGAGCAAACATATACCACTGCCAATGGAGTTAATTGCAGGAAAATCAATTACAGAATACAGTTCTTTAATTCTATTAATCTTTGCTATGAGTTGTGATTAATGGTGATTGATTATCTCAGCATGCCATGGATACAAACAGACAACCATATATTACACGTAACTCACCAGACAAATAAACATAAGTAATACAAATATTTCTTCTGGCCCGGGACTCGAACCTGTGGCAGACCAGCTTGATGACTATTCAGCCAGCCAGGGGCATTAACAATGGCAAGTAAAATTCTTATATTAAATCCCATGAGCTGAGAAATGCAATAGGGGATATCCTATCTGCATGGGAAGATGAGCTGACTACAGGTACCTATTGGATTAGAGTAGCTCTTGATAGAGCTCACAGGAAAGATCTGGAGAAGGCCTATGCCAAGAGGAACGCTGAGTCAAGAGATATAATATAATGTAGAAATTAAAAATGTAACATGAAATTATAATGTAACCAGTGTAATATAAAATATTGTAACTCTAAGTTAAAAAGGCTAGATAAAAAAAAAACAAGCAAATTGTTATTTTAATAAAATTTGTGGTCCCAAATGTTTCAGTGCTTGTGTAATTTTATTTACACATGATGTATAACCACTAACATAAAAGTTGGATTAAAAAACATTACAGATTCAATAATAGATTATTTTAAGTGACATAACCACTTTACAACACTTAACATCTCTAAAGCTGATATCCAAAATAATAATAATAACATAACCCAGGTCAATGTAAACGGGCACTAGGATTACAATTGCAGCTACTGAGTACAGGATACCCCATTTCGGAATATGGATCACAAAAAACCAACTATGGGCTTTACACTGAGATTTCCAAGTGCTATCTGTGAAGCTGCAGCCCACTGCTGTCCCGTAGAGAACTATCTATAACATACTGACAAAATGTAATAATTTACATAAATTGTACATTTAGTACTGAATCAATAATATAAGTGCTATGGCAAGTACAGGCATGTTTTTTATGGGGTATTATTTACGTAGTGACCATGACAGGGTTACGAAACATTATAAAATTATTAAACTGTGAAGCTTCACAATATTATAAAATGAAAAGAAACAATCTGAGTAGTTCCAATCAACAAAATATGTCAAGTAACGAATACTGACTTCATAAAAATTAATTATTGTTATTGATATGGAGTTCTCTGGTTTTTGCAATTGTTACAAATAGGAAATGAAACTATTTTGCCTGATTTAAATCACATATATTTCTTTTTCAAACAAAACCAATGTTTCGGGCCGTTTACAGGTGCCATGATCACGGTTGACTGAGGTGGTAAACTCAGAACATGGTAAAGAGGTGGAAACGTTGGTTTGTTTGACAAAACAATTATACACATGATTTAAATCTGGAAAAATAAATTCATTTCCTATATTGTCATTAATGTTAAATTACTATCAAATACAGGTACATTTTAATTTAACAAAATGGATTTTTTTTTCGTACGCCTGCTCGTAAGCGACACGCCTGTCCATGACACTTGCAGAACTACTCACGAGCTTTAAGTGGCAAAGAACTGAAGGGCACTGCCACTGAGAAAGTTGACAAGTCTATGTGCCTGTAATTTCACCAGAATCCTTACCCTTCAAAACCTAACGCAGTAGAGTTCATATTACTGCTAAGCGGCAGAAGTAGGTAAGGTGGCAGTACTTCTCTAGACGAACTCTTTCACGAAGAGCTCTACTGCTACTAAATAATAAATAAAAAATAGACAAGAACCTGCTCATAAACACCGTTGAGAGCAGCCTCCTTTCTTTTCATTTCAGTTTCCCAATTTTGCAAATCTGTCAAGTAAGTTTGAAATGACTTAGCATTATCCCGAGCTTGTCTTTGTATCTCGAACGCTTTATCCATTATTTTATCGCTTTTGCAACCAATTATCAAGCCAAACGAATTACTTTTTGTTACCTGTTTGATCGATAGGCGAATTTTTCGTTGTCAAATTACTGACAAAGACAAACAACTTCAAACATTTTTCACGTTGTCATGGCGGCTACGGTTTCTATTTTCGCAGTCATTTTACTCATTCAATTGATCAAAGTGAAATAAAATCTGTCCTTTCAGTATAACATTATCTCTGTTTTATGTTTCTAACACCAATATGGTTTAACAAAAAAACGAAACGTCGCTTTTACGTTCGGAATCACGCAGAAGTACGTACGTATTTTTTTCCTTACGATTTTCGATACGCAATCGTTAGTGAAAAGATAGAAAAAAAGTTTGCGATATAAAATTTGCAAGCGTTAAAAGTATACAACAGTTTGAAGGTATTATTATTAATTTTGAATAGTCTGAATACGCTTTGGGGAATTTATTGCTCCCCTAACAAACAATAAAGCGACCTCGTGAACTTCGTGAATGGCGATATAATTATAGTGTTTCGTGGTTTTTACAAATAGCTTTTTATCAAGTCGGGCAAACCATTTGCTATCGCTGACATAACAATCTATGTAACTAAAAACTATCAAATATTTTCGACAAGTGTGACACTCTCCTTGGCGACTCTCGTCCAAAGAGACTGCCACAGCCAGCCGGTATATTAGGCGGCGTCTGAAGCCGCCACGACGGTATTATCTTTTATGGAGATGAGAGAGATGTCACAATGCATTTTGAAAATTCTGACTTCGTTTATTAATATTCAGATAGATTTTTAACTTCAACTACTAGATGGGCAGTCTCAAAGCATGGTCTAACTAGACAAACAACAATAAATATTTTCAGGCCCTAGCACAACATAATCATTGCCAGTGTAGATATTGTACTTTAAAACAATAGCAGTGCATTATTTGATTTTTAGTTC
>NW_020653852.1:19948676-19985656 GCF_003589595.1 Hyposmocoma kahamanoa | reverse complement strand
CAGATTATTAATCGTAAGCAAATAGGCACCTAGGTACAATTTAAAAAGTACCTGTCATCCTAAATGCGAGTTGAGAGTTAACTGCGCTGTGACCTTGTGATATTGACCTGTTGCTTGTGTCCGATCACGACCGATGTGACGAAACGCGCTCTGCCTTAATTGATTCTACTAGGTAGACACCTACCTTTACTTAAAAAATACACCAACGTAAAATTGCTAAATAACACTCATCATGATTTCTTACACAAACTACTTGTAATAACGATTTGTAACGGTTAATTCTTAACTATTTCTGTATTACTTGTCTAGTACTAAGTCAGAGTGTTAAGAGAACTGAAACGTTGGCTTATATAAGATCTTTGTCATCGTCATCCCACCTTTTTATCATCATGTTCTCTGGTTCCTGGCCACTTACTTTTGAAATTTTGAATCGTTCTCTAATTCTTTTGCGACGTCATTCTTACTTTGATTCGTTCCATCGCTACTGCATCGCGTTTGTATCGCTGCCAAAAGTCGCCATGTGGAACCGCTCGAAACTCTCGGAGAGGAAAGACCGTATCCTCCTATCATGTAAACCTAAATGCTCATAAGCAGCAATAATACTAATACCTACAGGCCCTTTGGGGTAAGTTCACTAATCATTAAGCTATAAGTTCTAATCTGTAGGCAACGTTTTTGTATTATTGTACTTGTTTTTATACCTACCTGTTTCTGTTACAGCCTTTACTTTACCTATCCTTCCTTTCTTCCTTCCTTCACCTTTTCCCTGTTACCTATACTTCTTCAGTAAATTCATGTGGACCGAACGTACTTCCTATTACTATTACTCAACCCCCCGGCCACAGCTGTAGGGACTTAAGGCTTACCTTACCATTTTACCTTACCTGAGAGGTGTTACAGACAAGATCGGAAGAGTTCTCAGGCATGCGTCAAAACCTAATTTCAAGCCTCTGAGGAAGAATTTGCAGTTCTCGAGTTGAAATGCAACATCCCTTAGGATGCAGCAATTTATAAGCTACCTCTCTAATATACCCGCGGCAAAGAACATCATCGCGTACCTAAATAAGTTTGTAGTCTGTGAGCATGTTGTAGTAACTTACAAATAATACATATATGTTACCTACAAATAATAATAATTTAATTAAGTTCGACAAACCCCAGGTCCTTGCAAAGGATATGAAGAGACGGGACGAACAAGTAGTGGGACAGGTGGTGAGCGCCACGTTTCATGTTGTATTTGTCACTCAAAGCCTTGTCGGCATCGGCGCATAAACATAAATTACATTTTCCAAAATGAACAGATTTCGATATAGAATTAAAGAATACTAAATAGATACTCATATCCAAAGAATAAGATTTATATGAGAAAGAAAGTTTTTTTTAAATTAAATGTCAGAATGTTTCACAATCATGATTTTCAATTATTTTTTTGTGACATTACTCCATTAGTTTGTTATACAAAGTAATACAAAGATAATCAAGTAATACAAAGATCGAACATTTAAAAAATTCCCTCGATCCGGCTGGATTCGAACGAACGCACTATAGTTCGACTAGAATAATGAATGATGAATCTAGGGAGTATGTAGTTAATAGGGACAACCTTGCTATTGCTAACTAAGCTTATGCTAACTCCAAAATTACTGTCCTATTTCGGTAGGAATCATATTTTTCATAGTGAACAATACGGGCTTACTAGTGATAGATCGACTAGCGATGCGGGGGTAGCGTTACTAAAACACATCTTCGATGCTTGGGAAAGGTCCCAGAACGCTATTGGTGTTTTCTGTGACCTCTCAAAGGCATTTGATTGCATTGATCATATTACTCTTATTAGGGAGTTGGAACATTACGGTGTAAATGGCAAGGCGTCGAAACTTGTCTCGTCATATCTCAATGGTGGAATTCAGAAAGTGGACATAAATGGAGTGACTTCTTTGGGTTCTCCGGTAAAAATGGGTGTTCCGCAGGGCTCAATACTTGGACCTTTCTTATTTCTGATTTATATTAATGATCTGCCATTCTTTGTTAATGACCACTGCGAAATAGTGTTGTTTGTTGATGACACATCCTTGATTTTTAAAACAGACAGACATAACATTAACTATGACCATATTAATGATACCCTCTCTAAAGTAGTTTATTGGTTTAATGCTAACAATTTATATAAATTATTGCTTAATGCCAAGAAGACAAAATGTGTTAAATTTGAATTACCTAACGTAAAATCGACTAGTCCAAGCATAGAAATAAACGGAGAAAAGTTAGACCTTGTTAATAAAGCAGTCTTCTTGGGAGTGACCTTAGATAGTAAACTTCAATGGTTTCCACATATATCTTCCCTGGCCAGCAGAATACGTGAGCTTACCGATGTTAGTACTGCTAGACTAGTTTACTTTAGTTATTTCCATCGTATAATGTCCTACGTGATTCTCATGTGGGATAAAGCGGCAGATATTCAAACCATATTTCTATTGCAAAAACAAGCGATTCGTTCTGTGTACCGTCTAGGCTCTCGGGTTTCTCTCAAAGAAAAGTTTAAGGAGACTGGTATCATGACTGTGGCATCACAGTACATTTACTCAAATATTTTATATGCCCGTAAAAATATACATAATTTCAATAAGAAAGAAGATATCCACAATATTAACCTTAGAGCTAAGTTCATACTCATGGTACCACGATTTCGTTTAACCAAGGTAAACAACTCGTTTATGGGGAACTGTATACGTTTTTACAATAAGATTCCGGAGCATATATTAAGTTTATCATTTCCTAAGTTTAAAAACTACATTAAAAATATATTTATTAAATATATTTTGATCGAAAAATCATATTACAAAATTGAAGACTACGTGTTAGATAAAGATGTATGGAAAGACGACACGGCTCCAGAATCCACACAAATTTGATTCAAAGTGTATTCCATAGCATTTAAGTTTATTTGAAAAAAGCAATCCCCAGAGTTTCTTGCTCGTTCTTCTCAGGGAGGTCAGCATAGTGAACGAGCAGTAGCTTAAATGTGACGTTTTCAAGTGTAAATTTATTTTACCTATGGAGTAAATAATCTTTGACTTTGACTTTGACTTGGTTTTGGTTCATAGTGCAACGTCTTCTAGCAAACCGTGCCAGACGCTATGGCAACTAAGCAACGGAACGAATCCGCGGATCTTACCAATTTTTTCAAGTGCTTGTTGCAGGGTGTCTACTACCGTTCTCCGTCCGACATCTGGTCCGAGAAAATTGCTGTCAACTAAGTAATACTCGACCACCGTGAGACGGAAGTTGACAAGGCTCATGTGCCTGTAATTTCACTAGAATCCAACCGGATCGAAGGATTTTTTTCTCAGTGTTCGATCTTTGTATTAATAATTTAAAGTGGAAATGTCAGTCAGGCCCTTGATGGATAAATAAGAATTAATATGCCCTCATCATCATCATCGTCATAACAGCCGGAAGACGCCTACTGTTGAATATTGGCCTCCCAAAGATTTCCAGACCAGCCGATCGGACGCGAGGTGGATCCATCGGTTACCCGCCGCCCTTACCGGGCCTACCACAACCTCTTAATACAATATTACTTTAACCTTACATTGACTTTTCGTACCATGACGCGCTTAAAGTAAGCTTATTGTAATGTAAAAACTATGATGTTTTATTGGCAGCTTTGTGACTATTCATCACTCAGTTCGTACTATGACGCGACTTTAACATTAAAGTAATATTGCTCTTATGTCAAATTAAGGAATCTTAAAATAGTTACACGGATGCAATGGAAACAATATAATTTTCAGTTTTATTGTCTTAATAAATAAATGGTTTAAATATTAACTTGTAATGATTAAAAATTAAGTTGAACTTATTTATTTACGTATATCTCTTCAATATTTTGTTTGTTTTTTATTTATTAGCACATATAACAAATAATTTTTCGTAAAATTGTAACATCTACATGCTCCTTGGCGAAAAACTAACAGTTGACACTAGGACTATAGTTCCGAATTCACAACGTGACTATCAAGACTCGGCTTGTTTTATTTATTTTTGTTCATGAAAATGCGGAATAATTATTGAAAACAACGCAATTTTAACAGATTTCATTATTACATACTTTTCTTTTTTTAACGGTCAAAATTCTTGAATGTAAATAACATTAAGTACTTAAATATTATACTTCGATAAGACGATTCGAAACATCAAAAAAGAAAGAGATGGCATTATATAGTTCACATAGCGTTATCTCTTTCCTATTTTTAGTAAAGAATAGACAATATTGGGAAATCATTCGTTCTTTCAATCACTTTTGCGATAATACATTACTTGGTTGACAGGTTCGTCATGGTACGAATATGACTAATATTTTATTAAGGTTATGGTAGGCCCCCTGGTCGTCCGTCCATGTAGTAGGGGGCTATTTGTATTACCTAAATCTGTTAAAATATTTGTTGACGATATTTCATGTATTATTGCCTTATAGTCAGTCTGCCACATAAACGTATTAATAGACGTTACTAAATGATATAAGTTAACCTAATAATACGTTAAACGTAAAATTAACCTTCACCCAGTATAAAAGCTTATTTCAAACTAAATAGCTCTATAATCATTAAATAATTGAAATGCAATTTTTCACTGTACGTCTCGAAAATTCGTACTCAATTTACAAATGGCGTGATTATACTGAATTACGTCTATTAAAGAAATTACTTTTATCATACAATGACTCATAACTTAACATGTTTGCTATTTATGAGATCATAACTTTTACCCACATGTCGACTATTTAGTATATTTAACTAACTTGCAGATTCGAATGTTTAATTAATTAATTAATTAATCATTTATTTGGCATCCAAGACCCATTAATTAGTAAATAGTCAATTTTAACTTATGACTATCAATAGTAAATACAGAGACAAAACATAAAACACACATTATTACGCTCGAGGCGCCGACTACCCTATCACCTTACCAGAACCTGGATGAAACGACGAAGCTAAGGCTAAGCTGGATGCGCATTGGCGCCGCAACCGTTTTCAGGATGCTGTTAGGACTAGAACGTAGCCTAGACAGTAGTGACGCCGTCTTTTTTCGCATCACAGCAACAAGTCATCTACTCCCGCTTGAGCAAACATCGACGATGCGCTACGGTATCATGGTAGTTCCTACAGCACCCTGAAATCGTTATTATATTGAACGCGCAGGGCGTCGATTGCCTTCTGCGTATAGTTAACTCACAGACCATCCGTGTAGAAGTATTAACAATATGCCTTGAAGTTATTTTGGCTTCCTCATTACAGCGGGCGAATCTATGTGCCAACATATTACATCTGGCAGCCAACACCCTACATTCATCATTATTATTATCATTATTACCACATTAAAGGTTACTTCTAGGTTCATAAGACATCACTCTACCAGGGATCCCAAAGACCATAAACCAAGTCTTGACACAATTGTATACAAAGTCCGTGAGTACTCGTATACTGCTCAAAAAACCGAAGAAGCTCCGCAATTGAGCCCACTGTTGGACCCAGCAGCACCATATCGTCAGCATAACTGTTATTTACGCTGATGCCGTCCATACGACATCTGACTGGCTTACTGCTTGAAGAGCTTCGGCGAGGTCAAATCCCCCTGCTTCACCACGCACTCCAACCTGTCTGCACCCGACAGAGCCCCTCCCCACCTCACAATATTTAGCTGGTTCGTGTACCAGCACTTTAACACACTTATCAGGTCCGTACGCCTGAGAATATTATAAGCCACCAAGTCAAAAGCTTTAGAGAGATCAAGAAAACAGGAGTACACCGATCCAGTCGGTCTTTCTGTGTAGTATCGGGACAAAGTGTGGCGCTTTCTGTGGAAAGCCCTGACCTAAAGCCGAAGTGAGGGTCGTGCAGGTCCAAATATCTGTCCAACACCTTAGCAACAACTGTGGCCAGCGATATCGGATGGTAATTTTCATGAACAGTAATATCGTCCGTTTTATTTTTAACTACTGGCGCCACTATAGTTTTGAACATTTCAGGCAGCAAATGAGAATGCCTAATACACAATGTGAAATGAGAATGTCTAAACCTAGTTCGTTTACTTATATATTAACTTTTGTGGTTAATTATACAGGGTTATTAATATAACAACCTCGGAGGACTATACTAACGTCATTAATAACAACTTTTGTTCCACGACTTAAATATTCGTCAGATTTTCCTTTCGTACAAAAATAAATAGATTCAAATAGATCGCTCTAAACGGCAATAAAAACTCTGTGTAGGACAGGAGTGGGAATAGTCGCGGAGGACGCTTGCACGTTTGAACTCATTCTACCAAATACAGATCCAAAAAGTGTCAGATAGTACAACAAAAACTTAGTAGTTAATGTTTGGTAAACTTATTATGTTTTGTAAAAAGTCATGGAAGAAAAGTTGTTGTTTATGATGTTAGTAATAATAGTCTTGGGAGGTTGTTAGTATTTAAACAATAACCCTGTATATCATTAACCCTCCATGACATTAACTACCTCCGTGACGGAACGGTTAACTTGCTGGACTGCCACGCAGAGAGTTATTTCTCTCGTGAGTTTGGGTGTAATTTGGGATTATCTATGTGTGTGTCCATGGCACCCACGATACAGGGTTTCCTTAGTGCGGGGCTGTTATGGATAGGCGTGTAGCTTACCATCAGGCGCACGACTTGTTCGTCCCGTCACTTAATATTATAAAAAAAATATCTAACGTAATTTTATTATAGAGGCTGTATGGTTGAACCTTTGCAAAAACAAATTATTAAAATTCAATTGAAGAGTTTTCAAAATGGCCACCGCCAAGACAGCTTGTTAAACTATTAAAAAAAAAATACAATCTAAGCTCTGGCAGTAAGGCTAATTAGTCGTCTTAGCCTGAAGTGTTCCTATTCCTGTGTTATAATTTAGTACAAAATGAAACAAAATGGCGGGCTTATGCTGTCACAGTTTTTACACGAATTAATGTAGGTATGTTACGTTTCGAATTTCTTAATTATTTACTAGGTACCTTTTGGGCTAATAACATTATAGTTTCATGTACCTAATACAATTGTTATTTAGTTTAATGAATGTACATGTAGCACGACCTTCAATTAATTCCGCAAGTAGTTCAATTTTAATTACCGATTTCCTAAGTTAAAGTAGACATTTTAACGCCATAACTTCCGAGATATTTTCACGGCGTCACGTCGCACTACGCACGAATTTAATAAGTAATACACGTATTAAAATGATTACCTTGATGTCCACCTATTAAGTATGTGTAATTGTGCAGGTGAATTCAAACATTCAATTAACAATCAACAAACACTGAATTAAATATGAATAGGTATGTAGGAAGGTAAAATTTCATCATATTTCTTTCAGCTAACATATTTCACGTGTAATTCTCGGTGACTAGAGGGATTCCATACAATGCGTTGCGTCGCCGTCGGCGGCGTTGCAACCATAGATATAGGAAAAGCGACGCGACACGTTGCGTTGTACGATATACCTACAAATTAAAACATAATTATACAGATTTTTTTTATAACAGTAATTGACGGGAACGAACAAGTCGTGTGTTCTGTGGTAAGCAACACGTCTGTACCTGACAGTTGCAGAGCGACTCAGAGCTTTAAAGCGTAAAGATCTGCGGGGTACTACCACTGCGCCCGTCACCCTGAGACATAAGTTGGCAAGTCCCGTGTGCCTGTAATTTCACCACCATCCTTACCTTTCTAAACCGGAACACAGTACTCATTACTGGTTGACGGCAGAAATAGGTAAGGTGGCAGTACTTACCTGGACTAACTCTTTCACAAGGAGCTCTACTGCAACTAATTTATTTCTTTTGCACAAATTATAAAGCTAATACAGTACAACATACATACACATATTTATATAAATATAAATACAAATATTTCTCTCGGCCCGGGAATCGATTACGGCACCTATGCGTGGCAGTTCAGTATGGTAACCCTTCGGCGACGAAGGCAGTCAAAATTGTAGATTACTTATAAGAAGTACAAATGTTTAATATAGCTATTCCTAACTTATATACACTAAGTGAGGAATAGTTAATTAAATCTGTAGAGTGTATAAAGTACCGTAAAGTTATTCATTCACACGTCACGATAAATAGTGATATCACTCAATTCCGGATGTTTGAGCCGAAATGCAAAAACACAACACGTTAAATTTGATTGAAAAAATGTTGAACCTGTTTTATGAAGTTTATCAATTTTATACTTAAATGTGCGATATAATTATGTCAGTTCATATTTCTAAGGGTTCTGCACTTTATAAATATAGCAAAAGAATTTATGTAAAAAAATGGTGTTTTGGATATGTTTTTTTTTTATTCTAAATCGCTTAGATTTGTTTATTTTTAAACAAAAAATATGTAAAACTAATACTTTTATTTCCTGTGTACTTAAGAGTAGCAAATTGCAAAATTGTTCCATCTAAATTAGTTAGAAGATCTGCATTTAAGGTAACACTATTATTTATAATGTTTAAGCGTACTAAATTAACATTTGGTATTCAAAACTATTATTTATACCTCTTTTTTATCATTGTCTTGTCTTTTAACAATTGATGACACTTATTCCAGTATATCATTTGATATTGATAGGTTAGGTTAGTGTATGAAAAAAAGCACGAGCCGAGCGAGCGAAGTGAACGCGTCGCGGCAGCGGCCGGCGAGTACCAGAAGCCAATTTGCTTACGTTTCCGAACATATTTTCAGGTCAAATTATATTACAACTAATTATAATATTAGTATGCAAATCTAATGAATATTTACTTAGTTGTGTAAATAAGTGTCTAAATTTTATTTTTATTGCTCATTTGTCTTGAGGTCAGAACTAATTAAAATATCCATCGATTTAATTTATTTTGTCTCAGAGAAAAAAAAAGGATGACCGTTTAGATTATTTGTCTGCTGTGTTTGCAAATTTAAAATGGTCAGTTGAATACAGGCCTAATAATAATAAGTCCACATCTGCGCAATGACAACTTTTCAAAGAGAGGTTTGAATTAGTCCGTAACTTTTTTAACCGCTCACGCGATACATGCAGCCGTTGACGCATACCACACCTAGAGGTGCCGGTGATGATTTTACACCGATTTATAGGATATCGAAGTTATAACAGGTAAAAGAACTAATACGGAGGGTATTTATTTAGCAATGCAGAATAATAATTTTTATTTATAAAAACTTGTATTTAAACTGAATGCTTTTATAATTTGCGAAACCAAATAGCCGCCATTTTGCGGTAGGAGGTACGCATCACGTGAGCGGTTATGCTTAAATAGGAGAGTTATAACATTTTACATTATGCCTAATTTGTTTCATGTACTTCGTATTATTTTTATGACTATCATGTGACAGAAGTGCTGATGACGTAGTTTTAGTAACAGTAAAGCTCCTTGTGAAAGAGTTCGGAAGGTGAAGTACTGTCATCTTACCTATTTCTGTCGCCAAGCAGTAATGTGAGCAATACCACGTTTCGGTTTTGAAGAGTAAGAGCTGGTGAAGTATAGACACATGGCATTTCCCAACTTATGCTGTATGTTTATCAATGTGACTGGCGTAGAGGCAGTACCCCTCAGATCTTTGCGATCTAGAGCTCTAAGTGCACTGCAACTGCTACGGACAGCCGTGTACCACTAGGCGTACGACTTGTTCCGCTTTTCCCTTGGTCGTATCTAGTTTATACGTTACACAATTGACCATAAAGTTGGACTATATTTTTTATTTTGATAATATTCAGGTAAGGTACAAGGTATTGCTATGCTAATGCGATGGGCAAGGTAGCTGCCGGCCCTTGGGCTTCCCAGACAGTCTATTAATTTTTGAGATAACATTTTGTACAGATGAAGGGTACTGGGACCCCACGGGCCAAGGATTTTGACTCCAAATGCTGTAAATAGGTAGTCGGAGCCGAGATCCTGGTAGTCATTACTTTTATCCTTTCCACCAGCTCAGCTGCAGAGCCAGCCTTCTTGCTGGTGTGCTGGAGATGGGATGGGGTAAGTGTGTCGGTACATGTGGCGTCCTATACCAGTGCTCGGCCCATACTTCAAAGGATGAGAGACATGCCGCTTGGCTGGAGTACAGTGGGCACGTTAACCATGGCGAAAGTTCATTACGCTATGTACAATATCATTACAAAAGTTCGCTTCCAGTCTATTCCGCCGTCATATAAATTGAGCCTTACGTTCATGGTCATAAAGTTTTTAATGACTATTTTTTTGCGATTCTGCGCTAATGGTGTCTCCCTTACATTACATTCAACACATTACCTCGTTTACAATGGTCGACTGCATCAACTTCACCAATTTAAAAAGAAAAACTTACGCGCAATCCTAATTTATGCCGATTATTCCGATAAACTAATTGAAGATCATCGGATAGAGCAATTAAGAATCTAAATATTATCTAACAAAAACATAATAAATAGCCTTAAGTTACAATAATATCCTTGATTACAAATGTATTAATATTACTTCTTGCGTGTTTTGGCTAGTTAGCTTGCGTGGTTTTGGTCACGCAAGTTTATCTAACAAACATCCTGTGTGTCAAATAGCGTGTAATTTGTGTGGAGGCAAAAAACTTAAAGCTGTGTCATCACATCTTCATCAGCTTAAAACGCTTTCAGGCATTTTGTAGTTAGATGTTCATTCAATAACATGGTTTATGGGTGTCATCTCACCTCTTTGTATCGCCTCTCTCCGCTTGTATCCTATCATTTTACATTTTACATGTATTTAAATTTTAAATTTGAATTGTTCCATCTTCCTTCACTTTCTCATTTTGTTTTCGTACCTCGGTCACTCCCAACTCGACCGCCACAACAGTCGGAGCTGTTCCAAATTCCATCGCGGATAATCGCTAATTCTGGTTCTTTACTACGTTTATAATCATTACATAAGCTAAATCATGTGCAATAATTTATAAGTCCACTTCCCCATCTTCAGGGTACAACGCTGACGCTGCAGGACAAGCTCAGCCTGCTGGGGATGAGCATCCGGAAGGACATGAGCAACAAGGACTATATAGAGAGCGTCATCTGTACCGCGTCGCGCAAGCTTGGCATCCTGAACAAGGTGCACCGATTTTTTACTCCAGAGCTGCGATACCTGTTGTATAAAGCTCAGGTCCGAAGCAGCATGGAGTACTGTTCGCACCTTTGGGTCTGCCAAGTACTTGCTCGATGCCCTAGATGGACTGCAGCGCTACGCCTTCCGTGTTGTCAACGATCCTCATGTAACTGAGCATGCGGAGTCGTTACAGCTTCGCAGAGATATAGCGTCTCTTAGCGTATTCTATCGCCTGTACCACGGTGAGTGCTCTGAAGAGTTATTCAACCTTATCCCTTCCTCTCCTTTCCATCAGCGGACCACCCGTGCCGGACTGCGTTGCCACAGTTGGACGGTCAGTTCAATACCGTCCCGCACTAAAAAGTTTGGCAATTCGTTCTTATGCCGAACCATCAAATTGTGGAACCAACTCCCGGCGCATGTATTCCCTCCCCTCTATAACATCGGGTCCTTCAAACGTAGTGTGGAGAAGCATTTGGCCAGACCGGCAAAATGATAGTGACGGAGTGAAGATATTTGTGTTTTCCATCCGTTACTCTCATCTCTGGACTGTATTCGCACTTTCCATCAGGCGCGGAGCAGTCATTTTGCCGAGTCACAATAAAAAAAAAAAAAAAAAGTCTACAGCCTTCATGTACCTATATCTGTAATTCAGTTACTCGGCCCATTTAGGGGTAAGTGCCTTAATAATAAAATGTAGGGAGTGTTTTATACTGTTGTACCTGTTTGTTTACATTTGTCTTTTTATTGTTACAGCCCTTTCTTTAAACTTTACTTCTTTAATCAATTTTGTGGACCGGAAGTTTCCCATTTCATTGCCGTGAACCTGTTCACGGCTAGTTAGGTTTACAACCTTTTCATGGTACTACGTAAGATCCAAATTTCATTAAAATAGGTGCTAATATTTTGAACTTTCATATATTTTTTATAAATGGCGCTACGGCAAAAAAGTCGATAAAAAACAAAAGCACAGATCCACAGTAACCATAACGCAGCAGTGGAGCTCCTTGTGAAAGAGTTCGTCCAGGGAAGTACTGCCACCTTACCTATTTCTGCCGCCAAACAGTAATGTCAGCATTACTGTATTCCGGTTTTACAGGCACATGGGACTTGTCAACTTATGTCTCAGGGTGACGGGCGCAGTGGTAGTGCCCCACAGATCTTTGCAATTTAAAGCTCTGAGTGTCACTATTACTGTTATGGACAGACGTGTAGCTGACCATCAGGCGCACGATTAGTTCGTCCCGTCACTTTGTAGGTATCTAGCACAAAATAGAAAACTTCGTAAGTTTAGCTGGTTCGTTTCGTATCTCGGTTGGGAAGAGTTAGACACGGTTATCCTGAAGGCGTTGGTTTCGCCGCTTGGCCGGATGTTTTTAATTATCTAATTTTTAATAGGCCCTTTATTAGTGCTTCGCGTATGACCTGCGAACTTTCAAGACCAACGGCAGAATGTATTATGCCTATACAGTACATTCTGTGCGATGCGGATGTAGAGAGCCATCCATTACTTCGTCCAACAGTCCGCGTTGCACTGTTAAGGCCCTTGATGTTCAATCTTTATACTAATAATTATAACAAAACATCATGGTAGTAAAACGTCGTCATATTAAATAAACTTAATATTACTAATATCTTTCTTTATGATTTCAGATAGAAACATACAGGCATAAGTTTGGTGTTGCATCAAAATCGAATGTACCCAAGTTATACGATATATATCAGATGAGGTGAAGAAATATGAAAACGAAAAGGAAGTCAGTTACTTAAGTATCTAGTCTATCTACGCGTTCACTTCATGGACCTTATTTATCAGGTCTAAGTCACTTTCAGACCGCGCAGCAGCAGGTCAGTTAGGCATTTCGTGGTTTGATGTTCTTAACATGGTACCATTCTAGATACAACTTTGAAAGGATTGTAACCTTAACAACCGTGACCAGGATCACGGCAGTAAAACAGGAAACTTCCGATCCACAAATTTATTTAACGTGAAGTAAAAGGTAAAGTAAAGAAAAAAACTGTAACAAATAAAAGGTAAATGTAGAAAACCTGCACATTAATAAAAAAAATACTCCCTAAGTTAAACCTAAAATTGGTAGATGTTAAATTTAGGCACTTACCCCTTATCGGGTTGTATTATGTTGAATTACAGATAGACTGTTATTTGTTATTATGGTCGATACATGATTTACATTGATTGTATTATGATTAAACTTGAAAAGAATACAAAAAAATAGACAATCTGATGTAGTAGTATCCGCTATCGCGGCCAAGCAGGGAGTGACCGTCGAAAGAAATAACATCAGAATGCGAAGGAAAATAGAACAATTCAAAATTTTTAATTTAAATATGAGAAGAAGAGGAAAAACGATACGATACGAATGGAGAGAGGCGATACAAAAAGGTGGGATGACGGTGTAAGGAGGTCACACCGTCAGAACTTTAATTTAAAAGGAGTTAATTATTTGTCCTGGGGCTTTCAAAATCAATAGAGTTTTGATGTATAGAAATTTCCCAGTTTTATTCGTATTTAATAGCATTAGAGATCCTTGTGAAAGAGTTGCCACCTTTAAATCGTTCCGGTTTTGAAAGGTAAGGGTGCTGGTGAAATTCGTATACGTAGTATCTTAATAATCATTTATTTCGACCCACATGGATACATAACAAAGATACATAACAAAGATTTAATACAATTTACTCAAAAATAAAATTTAGTACAAAATAAAATCAAAATTAAAAATAAATAATAATAAAATTACATTACAAATAAAATATTATGTTACAATGGTTCATGTATTCACAGTCCAAGACACGTTCAGCAAATGTCTTTAGGATACTGTTGCAGTTGACCCGCACTCTGCGCACCCGAGATGTGAACCGCATGCGCATGATTGCATTAAAGCCACGTCAAAAGTGTCTCTATCATATAAAAATCAGAAAAGTAATAAAAACTACATGAAACAAATTATTTATATTATGTGAAATTTTATCACTCTCATATTTTAAGCGAATAAATTTATCATTTTATCATTTATTTCACATTATTGTCACATTATTATTATTACAGCAATGGTGTAATTTATATGCACATCGAATTCGTCAACTTATGTTTGATGGGCGCAGTGACAGTACTTCTCAGATTGTCGCAATTTAAAGCTCTGAGTCGCACTGTAACGGTTATGAGTAGGCGTGTCGCTTACTTGATATCATAAACATGTATACAGGTCCCATGGTCATGGCTGATTGTCAGTGACCATGAGAATTGTTAAGAGCGGGAAATGATGGCTTGTTTGATAAAAAAAACAATTATACACGATTTTTGAATAAGGAAAAAACGATTTCATCCCTATAAATTACACCAAGTATCCCTAGAAGGATGCATAATAGTCGATCAAAGGAGGAATGGTATGTAAATTTCGTTGTCATTTTATAGATGTTGCCTTATTACACCAAGGGATGCCATATTTGAAAACAGGGTAAGTCGCCACCAACTAGTTTTCTTACGATATTTTCCTTCATCGCTAAAGCAATAAAGTACGCGGGAACACTAAAATCCGTTGCCCACCGTACCGAACTTGCAACAAGAAATCCGCGGGTAAAAGGTCCCCGATTCTACGAACATCTACCCACAGACCTGAAAAGTGTTAGAAACGATGAAACGTTTTGTACCCGACTAAAAATCCTTTTATTGGATATTGAATTGTACAGTGTCGATGAGTTTCTTTTGAAACAATTTTAATTTTATTTTATTCGACAAGCAGTAGTTATACTACTTTTTTTATATTCATTATTATTATTATAATTTTATTACTGACGATCATAGTTATCCCTTGACATTGTATTTCCAATTGTAATATTGTGACATTGATAACATGAAATAAACGATTCTATTCTATTCTATTCTATTCTACTTTTAAAAGTGACAAACATACATCTTTTACATATTCAGACGATTAAAAAATCGCTACTAAAAGATTAGGGCTATGATTATAATAGATTTCACACTTGGTCAAGCAAAAACTTTAAGTGAGGTAATCACGCTTAATTTTGAGCTTAAATAGCCACGCCCTGAGGCTTATCCGTCATCATGTATGAAAACACGATGCGTCACGTTTATTATACTTTGTAACAGTTGTAATTAGACATGATATGGGCTGTAATATGGTAATGATAATAACCTTGAATTGGTTTTGGGATTAAGTCTCGCTGCTGGGTATAGATTTATTTTATTTATTTATTTTCTCCAAACACTTAAAATATATTACTTCACAACATGTTTTCTTGACACCCCTAAACCTATATAGTTTGATCTATTCGTAAAAAAATGTTTGAAACTAAATTACCAAAAAACAAATACTTCAGTCTTTCTGTAGTTCCGTTTGCGATGTATGTATACATTGATACATTACAATTACCTAGTTACGTGTCGCGGTCTCTCTATTTATTTCAATTTTTTTTTTCAATATACTATAAATTTTATTATTTTTTATAAAAAAAATTTTTTTTTTTTTAAATGGTGGTGAAAAACCGTTTGCTTCAACCCTCTTAATACGTATGGCATAGGAACGGTGTATGCTGTATTTCCCGAAAATGACATAAATGGGCTTGAATACTCAAGGCCAGAGTGTACAGACCTTTTTTAAACAAACACGTGTCACCGTCAGTTACATCTATTCTATATACACTTCCGGACACATAATTCGAGCCACCACGCATTTTCAGTATTAAGTGTCCTAAGCTAAAACAATGTTTGAATGATCAAAAACTATTATGCAATTTGGAAATTAGTATACTAAACGTCTTTTCCATCAACTCCTTGTTGGGAATTTAGATTTTCAAAACCGGGGAAAACTTTTTCTTCGATCATAACACTATTTTTGTATTCTAGCCCTTTACGACAAAAATACGAGGTGGCTCGAATTACGTGTCCGGGAGTATATTTCAAAAAATAATACTAATTTCTTTAATTTAAAATAGGACTTTGTGAAATGAAATGAAATTTTATTTGTTTCAAACATGGTGAACGAAAGATTAACCTAATTAGGAATGCAAAATTTTAGTTAAAATTTTATAAGAATTGGAAAGTGGTTTGGAAAGTAATGAATAAAGATTTAATTTCATTGTTTATCGTATAATCATAATTCTTATTAATTCATGAGGTAAAACTGTGTTAAAAAACTTTAAATAATTAAATTTTTATTGAATTGATATTCAATTATTTTTTGTGAAATTACTCCACTAGTTTGTTATAATTATTAATACAAAGATCGAACACTTTTTAGCCGTAGCGCCATCTATGAGAAATCTAAACTACGGCTAAAAAGTCGTTGAAAGACCAAGTACAAAGACACGACGCAAGCACACAGAAAAATTCGTGAGGTCCGTTGGTTCGTTCCGTGGCTTAGTTGGTATAGCGTCTGCCACGGTATGCAAGAAGACGTCGGTTCGAATCCGACCGGATCGAAGGAATTTTTTCTGAGTGTTCGATCTTTGTATTAATAATTAAAACTTTAAATACTCAAATTTTTATTTGTGGAAACACAGGTTGCATAGAAGTTGAGAGTAACAAAACAAGTATAGTTTCACTGTGCCCGAAGCCCGGTCAATTATCGTTTATTTACTAACATGCAAAAAATAATATTTTAGTTATTTATTTTAGTTTTTTAGTTTTTTTTAGTTTAGTTATTTTAATAATCAGGAATCTAAAGTACCTACTTATAACATTTTTTATATATAATATTACTATACTATAGTTATTAAATACATGTGCGTGCACACGTTTCACACTAACAAATCAGTCAATAATTAAAACACGGTGATAGTGATTTGGGTCAATGTTAATAATTATTATTGTGAAATGAACCTAGATGTCAAAATAATAAATTAAAAAACAAAAATTAGCAGTCGATATTAATCAAAGATATCATTGCGAGAGTTTCAAAATGGCCTCGCACTTAGTTCTTAGAGGAAACTTAGTTAAAACGATTTCCCGCGAAAAAATGTCAGACAGGTAAAAAAAACAATCTAAGAGCGGTTACACACGGCGACGATGACCGAGAAAGTGAAAACATAATGTACTAGAACTACAATTGAAAGTACTTATTGAGGATCTCGATAATTAAGCAAAGACATGGCTCAAAGAACTTGTATCCAAGCCAGAACTCTTAATAAAAAAATCACCCATACCGCGCTCCCTGTCGGCGTTCAATTTTTTCGTTGCCACCAACCCTGAAAGCGACTTGTTCGCTGATAGATGGTCAGGAATGTTTTCAGAATGTTTGCATTATTGTGAAAAGGGATGTTTGAAAGTTACTTAATATTGTATAATTGTTTTTAAATTGTTCGTAATGTTTCTTTTAATTACTGTAACTGGCTTGTCCGTAAAATTAAATAAAAAAAAAGCATGCACACTTAAATAGTGCCTATACACTCTCGCCTTGAAAATGCCTAACTTATAGCTTTCGGGGAACAAGTCTGCTGGCAGGGAATTCCATTCTATTGCCGTTCGCCATATAAACGAGAAAGAGAAACGCTTCGCACGTATCTTTGGAATATACTCAACACAGGCGTGGAACCCCAGCGAACGTCTAGTCCCACGATGATGGAACGGGGAAACTCTCCGTGATATATCTTGAAAAAAACCGATAAGCGGGCAACTTTACGGCGTTCTAGGCTCTGCAGCTTTGCATCTACAAAATTCAAATCACCTATAAGCCTTTTGGTACATTTTTCCAGTGAATCCAGTGTTTTAAATTACGGTGTGCAATTGTCTTTGATTTTTGCCATGATTATTCCGAGTCTCAGTAAAATAACTAAAGGCCTTAACATAGAGCAATAAATTGACATCTATATAGACCATCGACCTTGCAATTTGCGACAATTTACTTTGCTCTTTATTACAACTGAATCACGTATCAGATTTGCAATTAATTAAATAAATTACAGTTATAATTATACTGTTCTTATTACGTTTTTCCAGGTATTATTTCATATGTTTTATTTGAGATTATACTACAGTGTAATGTTTAGATCGATTGCGAAGAGATGGAATTATGCCTAACAAGGGATAGGTGTAGGATTTTGCTTGCATAATAATTTAGCAACCTTGTTGTAATAAGGTCACGTCTGTAAAATGACAACTTTTTCAGAATGATTCTAAGAACGAAATTAGTCGACACTGTTTTTGCTTAAGGCTGCCTTTCTACCAGAGATGTGCAAGGTAGCGTATGTCATATGTCAGTATCAGATAAAGCGGGTTAGCGCGGATATGTCAGTGTCAGTTAGTGACATACTTTCAGTGTCTCTAGTTTCCTACACAGTTTTGCACACATTCCTCGCACCCATTACTCGCACACGTCTTTCGCACACATTTCTCGCTATTTTGTATGTACAAATACTTAGCTCTGCTAACCGTTTACCATCGGAGCTGCACTAACCGAGAGGCTAGGAAAATGAAGTAATCCTATTGGTGGATTTTTTCCTCGCACACCGCTTTGCTACTTTACACATCTCTGGTGGAACGACAGCCTTAATAGGAGAGCTATAAAATTCCTTACTAATACATAATTTGTTTCATGTACCTAGTTCATATTATTTTAATGACGTTCATATGATAAAATACATTTTTACATATTTTTTTTAAAGTAAATAAATGCGCGTTTGACCTCCATTTCACCGATGGCAAGCGACGATGTAGCATGCACACTTAAATACAGATATGATCACAATGTGAGTTTATTATACCAAAGGTACGAAATTTTTTTGTTTTCGTGTTTAAATCGCATTTTTTAATTAATTTCACGCACTGGAGAGGATATCGTTACAGCACTTGCAGGTTTTCATTGCATTTTTGACAATTTTCAATGTCTAATAAACAGCGTTATAATATGTAGAATACTGACAACCTCACAACAACACCGTCCCCGACATTTCAACTGTGAACTGGCAATCGGTACTATCTCAATTTTGACAACTTTACAGGTGAAAATAAAAAATTGTTTGCGTCATTTATTTAACATCTGGCTTATTAAATAAAAATAAGTAGTTTTTAAATATTTTTATTACACATGTATGTACGTAGTTTTATTTAATAAACCAGATGGTACATAAATGATTCTTTTTCATCCTGTAAAGTTGTCAAAATTGAGTACCGGTTGCCAGTTCAGTCGATTTGCTCCATGACTTTTTAACCGACTTCAAAAAAGGAGGAGGTTCTCAATTCGACTGTATGTTTTTTTGTATGTATGTTACGCGATAACTCCGGTATTTGTAAACCGATTTTCATGATTTTTTTTTTGTTGGAAAGAGGGTACTTCCATTGTGGTCAAATTTAATTTTGAAGAAAATTATCCACCAGGATGGCTGTTCACGCATGACGATTCATTTTTATACATAGCGCTTAAATTTTATTACAAGGAGCAATTATTTTAATGATTGATTTTGCTATTCTCCAATTCAACGCCTTTTTCTCTCTCAATATACTTTGAGTAGTGAGAACCGATTTTTATTATCTCCTGTATCTGTCCCGTATAGTGGCGAACTAAGGGATGAATCCGTTTGCGCACTTTCCGGTAACCGATTTCAATAAAACGTGGTAATTATATGTTATTCCACGTACTTTTGAGGTCGGTTTTTTTAGTACTTTGTTCTGAGATTATTGCAAAACGTAATAATTTTACCAAAAATAAACTTTTGAGTTTTTGTTGATCTGACACTTTTAATCTGTATCTGGTGATAGTACCTAGTAAGTTCAGACGTGCAAGCGTCTTTTCCGACGACCCTCCTGCGTTTTGGATCGGACTGATATTTACACTAACGCTTTTTTTGTTACCGTACAGAGTTATTAGTATTTTTCAAATAACTTTGTATATATTAAGTGTGTTTTTGTTATTATTATATTTTGACTGTCTCCGTGGCCGAACGGTTACCATGACTGCCATGCAGAGGTCCCAGGTTCGATTCCCGGGTCGGGAGAAATATTTGTATGACCTACAAATACATTGGGTGTAATTTGTGGTTGTTTATATGTGCGTCCATGGCACCCCCGATACAAGGTTTCCCTAATGCGAGACTAGGAGTGTGAAAGAAAAAAAGCTGAAATAAATAAAGATACTAGCCAAAAAGTGTTATTTTTATAAAATCTATTTTTCCAACGTCAAATTTCGAAATCCGAAAAGTAAATATATTGAAGAGGCCTTAGGCAATATCCCTCAACAAACACACAAATCAACAAAAGTTCAACACCTCAGATACATAATCATTATAGATCAATATAGATTTACAATGATTTACTTTACATACAGACTGTTAATACCAGGGTCGCGGCCGCAGCAGTAGCAATATTTATGGATCCAACCGATCGTTATAGCTAATCGTTTCACGAATAGTTCAATTAAAGACTCTCGATTTTACCATAAAACTTTATTTATTTATTACTTTTGTGGGTGGTATTTTAATAAGTGAATCTGTACTTAAAATTACTCTATCTTCATCATTCCATTATATTCTCATGGACATACATATATAAAATAACATTAATAAAAGGTTGTAGGCATTTTTTTTCAATTTTTTTTTTGTGAACTAGTATATTAACCAGGCATTTTGGGCTGCTTCAAATACGCTGCATCGAAAATTACTTACCACCGCCATTACATAAGAAAGTTTCTTTGTACGCTGTTGTTTACATATGAACAAAAAAATGTTGACCAAGCATAAATAAACACTCCTGGACTAGCCTTGTTTTGTGGCAATAGATAATTAAATAAATAGATATTTAAATAAGATATACAATTTTTTTACTGTGATAGATTTATTTAGAATTAGGGTGCACATAATTTACTATACATATACATGGATAGGTAAATTCACACAGAAGATGATTAGATATGCAGTTAGAGCAGAGTAAAATGTTTAAATAGATATTATTTATTAAATTAAACTGATAGGAAATATTTATTCATTATTCAGATTTAGCTTTATAATGTCACTAAGTACTAAGTTTGAGAAATAATCGCTATTACAAATGTGTTTGCAAAGATCGGGGGAAGGTTGAAAACCGCGAAGCGACTTCTGCCGCTCGGTAAATGCTGAGACTGTCCCCCACACACAAATCATTTAGTGTATATATTAATTTAATTTATTTTTTGCATTTATAAGTCATCTTTTAAGCTTAGTTTTGTTATGTAATTAATGCGTGTGGAAATAAATGTTCTAATATTGCATTTTTCATTAAACCTAATTTTGAAAGGGGACACGTGGGGTCATGGTCATATGGAAACAATATCGACCCAGTAACAATACCTAATAAGTTTTAGCTCTACAGTTCTTTAACGGAAATGAGATATTTCAAAAGACATTTTCGTTTTCATACATTTAACATTTTAAATAGTACCGGTTGCCAGTTCACAGTCGATTTGCTCCATGACTTTTTAACCGACTGCAAAAAAAGGAGGAGGTTCTCAATTCGACTGTATGTTTTTTTTTGTATGTGTGTTTCGCGATAACTCCGGTATTTGTGAACCGATTTTCATGATTCTTTTTTTGTTGGAAAGAAGGTACCTCCATAGTGGTCTCATTTAATTTTGAAGAAAATCATTCACCTCTAAGGGTGGCTCACGCATAAAGATTCATTTTTATAAATAGCGCCTGAATTGTATTATAAGGAGCAATTATTTTAATGGTTGATTTTGCTATTCTCCAATTCAAGGCGTTTTTCTCTCTCAATATACTTTGAGGCGTGAGAAGCGATTTTTATTATCTCCTGTGTCAAGTCCCGTATAGTGGCGAACTAGGGGATTAAACTGGGTTTGCGCACTTTCCGGTAACCGATTTCAATAAAACTTGGTAATTATATGTAATTCCACGTACTTTTGAGGTCGATTTTTTTAGTTCTCTATATTGAGATTGTCGTTATATTGGAGCCGGGAAATGGGTTTATGATTATTAAATTGTTCGGATTCATGTCAATTTCAATAATATTTGACAGTTTGGAGAAAGAAAAACAGCACTTTTTGCAGCAGTCGTGCGCCTGGTGTTACTTAACATCAGGCGCACGACTTGCTTGTCCTGTCACTTATAAAAAAAGTCCCATGCTCATCAGAAGGACGTCTAATGGGGGTGATGATGAATACACCTAAATGTATATGAATAGTGGGTTAATGCAAAATTAATTCTTTGTAGCGCTGGTTAGCGGAGGGGGTGCGTAGAAAATTGAGACGCAGACTTCACGGGCAAGGTGTGTATTTAAAAAAGAAACACTTTTAAATATCAACTCTCGTTTGCACTGAAATCACAAATTAGAAAGCTGAAATATTACAGCGCCAGCAACTCTCCTGTGTGTACGACTCCGTATATTCCTAAAATGTTCTGTATTTATCGTAATAAAGATAAAATCTCTAACTATAAAAACAGCAAAACGTCTAAATACAACACTAACGGAATCACATTTCATCGGTAATTAAATATTAAATATGTAATTTTTCAATTAACGTGCATTATAGCAAAGCTCAAGTTAAACTGGTCGATTTGAAGTCAAACAGTTGACGACACCCATCAATTATTTCGAATTCGGGATGGCCAATCGGAGCGCAGTTGTCACCGTAATGATATGGCAGAATAGTTTTCAAACAAATGAAATGATATTTCGTCTCTATTTCTGGTTATATACCCGTTGTTTATTCTGCTAAAACAGTTGCAATGGCAGTTGGGTCTCTTCACTAAAGATCGATGTCGCTTTACTGAAACTACCATGGAAATTAAGTACTATGCATGAAAATAATTTCAATTTTTATTTCGCTTTTTCAATAATTTAGTCTTCAAATTGCAATTAAATAATATAAAATCAAACGCTACGTTATAAAGACAGATGAAATATTAAGATAAGAATATGAAAAGACATTAATTTATTGACATCTGTCACATTGACACAACTATTTTTAATAACGGTTTAACAGATAGTGTCATATTGAAAAATAACAGTTCAATGACCAGAAGTGAATGGTGTTTCAATTAAATTTAATAAGTTAGGCACGCTACACTTTGGCTATTTTAAATATTGACAGCTACAAACGTTTTTGCACCTGGCCCTAATTACAAGCGAGGGAGATGTTGTTACTAAACATTCTTACTCTACTTAGAAATTTAAGTTATGGGTACATGCTGTTACCGGTCATTCGAGTTGTAGACCACTCTATTGCAAAAGTAATTATTCTTCTATTATACTATCTCCGCTGTCTATATTATTAAATGTACTGAACGACATTTATTAATTAATTTTTATTCAAAAAAAAAGGAACCGACTTTGTTTATATGTACATACAAACTGAAACTAAAAAGATAACAGTCGGTTACCGGAAACTGCACGAAGCCGGAGTCATCCCCTAGTTTGCCACCTATAAAGGTGGAATACTCTCTTCCCACTTACCAACATAAAAGTAATCATCAAAATCGGTTCATAAATGGTGAGAGTCAGAATGGCGGGTGTACCTTATTGGATCCTGACAAATTTAATATCATAAAATTGTACCTAAATTGTACTATTTAGTATCTGTGTTTAAAAAAATTGTACCTCCACCAGAACGAAGTTATAGCAATGTCAAAGGTACAACCGCCGTATTGACAGTCAATATGGCGGGTCTACTTCAAAATACCAGTTTTTGTTTAATAAGTACAAAAAATTATTATTCCAAAAAAAATGTATGAAGGAATCCAGCTCGATCTGCGGGTAAGTTTCTGAGATATAAAGCTAAAATTGTGAGATTTTAAATCCTGACAAATTTAGTACCAAAAAATGTACCTAAACTGTACTATTTAGTACCCATTCTTAAAAAAATTGTACCTCTATCAGAACGAAATTATAGCGAAATCAAAATTGTAAATATTGTCGAAATTTTTTTTTATACATTTTCCACCATTTGCTTATAGGAGAACTTTCCTTATTTTGGTGGAAAAGGTGACAAACGCCTGTTTTTATATAGTTTATTTCATATGTCATGAAGCGTTGATGCTATTCAATTGTATAGGACAGGGTAAGCGTTTGGTTTTCCAATAGGTCTTTTATTTGTTCATTTAGTAGGCAGAGTAATTTCAGGAGAATCTGCCTTACGAATGATTAAACTCAACTTAATCAACGTAACAATATATATATTTTATAATGCCAAGTGACCGGACAAACAAGTCATGCGCCTGGTGGTACGCGACACGCCTATCCATAACAGTTGCAGTGCCGCTCAGAGTTTTAAATCGCGAAGATCTTAGGGGCACTGCCACTACGCCCGTCACCATGAGACATAAATTGACAAGTCTCATGTGCTAGTAATTTCACCAGCCCCCTTACCTTTCTAAACCGGAACGCTGTAATGCTGAAGGTGGCACTGCTTTGGACGAATTCTTTCTTAAGGAGCTCTACTGTTCAATACGTATAATAACATTACGATTTCAAGCGTAATTTGGTTACTTATGAAATAAAGATTATTGGACTTTGATATACACTGTCGGCTTCTGTGTTCATTTAGGTCTATACAAGCTGGATAAAGACGTTGTAAGTTTCACCGTCGCTGAACATCAGGTCATATTACGGCCAAACGCCATAGACACCAAAATCTCATTTATTAATTTGCCACAAACAAAGCTATTGCTAAATGTTAAAATAATTAACAGAGGAACACCATCGTAACTTATAATCTGTTCATTAAAGAACAATCCTAATGCAACAAGTGATTAATTAGACCAAGAAGGAAGACCTCGACTTACAATCGATAAATTACAACTAATCAAGCCTAATCAAAACAAATCAACTAACCCATTTATCATATAATCGATAATGTTGACGGCTGTGCAAAATGTATTGGAAATTTATTATAAATGATATTGATCGAATTAGGTGCATATTGTGTTCTGATGTTAATCGGTACTAATCGATTTTGAATTAATGTTACTGTGAAAGTATTGAAACTAATCAATTGGTTATTTTAAGAAATGCCTGGATATCATTTTACATAGATGCGAATTAGGTCGTATTGTTCTGCATTTCTACCTGAAGTACTTTTTGTGCAGAAATATGTTTGTTCTCTCTGACAGAGATAGAAAGAGAGAGGGAGAGAGAGAACGCACGTCAGTTGGTATGTATGTAATATACGTCAGACCCAAAATTAACGAAAGTTCGTTCGTAACTATATATTTATCAATATTTTACAACAAATTTTGACACCTTCGAAGTAATTACCAGTGACTGCAACGATGTTGTCTAGTTCCTTTTTTCAATTGCTCTAAACAGTTCTGAAATCCACTTATTGGGATGTCCTTTAACCTTTCCAGCGATTTTCGCTTTACCACGGTTAAAAACGTTTTCCTTTCGTATTCCATTTGTGTCAAGGGAACAAAAAAATCCACAGGAGCAATAGAGGGTGTGGACAATCGTTTTTGGTCAAAACTGCTTTACATCATGTGACACTGCGTTACAGTCATGGTGAAAGAACCAATCCCATATGCGCCGAAATTCTTTGAATTGAACTCCATGACAATAAAGAAATTTCACAGAGTTGATTAATAGTTCGACACCGATTTTTGCGGATCAAGGTGTTGATATTTTCAGTGTTACCTTCTGGAAGTTGAGAGGCGCCCAGAACGAGGTTCATACTCACTTGACATTTCCTTCTTAAACCGCCCAAACCAGTCGTAGACACAAGGTTGCCTCAAAATACTATCGCCATGAGCCGTTCGAAGCATTAAAACAGTTTCGGCGGCAGCTTTCCCCATTATTAAACAAAATTTCACCGCCGCGCGTTGTCCTCGACACTGCGCCACGTTTTCGCCGGACCGCAAGTTTCTTCAAAAAAACCGCTATGAATCCACAGATCTCTCTCACTTAATATTCTGACTCAGGAAGTGTTCCTCTACAATACCCCATCACTTGGAATTCGTTCCTCCGTGCTCCATCTCCACCATAGCCATATTATTATTACGAGAAGGACCCAAAAGTACCGAGAATTAGGATCGCTACTTTTGGGTCCCTCTCGTAATAATAATACCAGTACCTCTTATTTTTTCGTTTTCAACTTAATAAAAAAATGTACAAAAAATCCTCAATACTAGGTAAGATTGGCACAAGTAACCACTTATGCATTCTTAACTTAGCATAATTACAACACTATTGTTAACGTTAGTGTAATAATAAAGGGCTGCATGTGGTTACAATGTCGTTGCTTGACATTTTCAAGATTTTTATGACCTAAATGAAAGGTAACATTTCCAATTTATTTTAAATTTATGTGAGCATTGTATAACCGTCTTCTGAGAAATTAACATTTTTCAGTAACTATGTACAAGTAGAGCTATAACTGAGGAAGATTTAGAAGTTAAATGTGACTGGCATCTTTTCATTTATTTCATCATATTCATGTCAGCCGGAAGACGTCCACTGCTGAAAATAGGCCGCCCCCAAAGATTTCCAGACCAGCCGATCGGACGCGGCGTACATCCATCGGTTTCCCGCCGCGCGCCCTTACCAGGTCATCCGTCCATCTAGTAGGGGGCCGTCTTACTGAACGCCTTCCGGTTCGTGGTCTCCATTTAAGAACCTTTCTGCCCCAACGGCCGTCAGTTCTACGAGCTATGTGCCCTGTCCACTGTCACTTTAACTTGCTAATCCTTCGAGCTAGGTCGGTGACGTTCGTTCTTCTACGGATTTCCTTATTTCTGATTCGATTACGTACAGAAATGCTGAGTGTTTCTCGCTCCATAGCTCGTCGTTCTTAATTACTTAAGTGATTTAAATGTGTAGTTAAGACGAAATGACGTTTACATACGCCTTTTTACCGGTTTGTTTTGTAAATGCGTCCTTTTAATTTAGTTTGACCATAAAAGTGTGGAGTCTTTACGCCTTTTTCTCTTACGGCAACTTCATACCTAATCCACCTAGGAAACAAATAAAAATAGCGGCAGATTCGTATTTTTTTGCTGATCACGGCAGTATATGTAACTCAATTTTTGAAAAAGTGTTACGTACGCCCTTTCAACCAACGGCGGCAGCAAATTGGCCCTACCGATAATCGTACCCGGGACCTACTAATCCACCGCCCACATTACACTTATTTATACTTTTCTTAATTTTTGACATTGTCAAAAATTAATAAAAGTATAAATCTTGACCTTGCTTTAATATTTTATCTTTCGTATTATTATAGGTTTTTAACCTTATGGTTAATAAAACCTACTAAACTGCTATTTTTTTTGGAGTATCAAAATCCATGAGTAATGTTTTCTTAATGAAAAGTCAGATTTTTCAAATTGTTCGCCACTTCATCTTCTTCCGATGGACCAGAATATAAGGATCTACTTTATAGCTAATTTTCTTATAAATCGAATTTCTTTTAAAACTGGTATTGTTTATTGACAATCCAAAATTAACAGACCTGTAATGTAAGAATATTGTCATAACAATTGAGTATCTATCAACACTGGCCAATATATCATTTTAATTTGAAAACATAAGCTGTCATATCTAATTATTCTCTAAAATAAATAATGATTAAAATCTATCAAACTTTTAGTTTAAAATACAAAATTAAATTTACATTCATAAAGACATTTGCAGCGTACAGTTTAAAGATAAGATTAACAAGTTCAAGTGAAAATATTATTTGGCACAATCCAAGACAAAATGTAGTGACTTTTATAACCTTATGTGCCGATATGGTCACGTTTTTTTAAGTGCACCATGTAAGAACGTTGGATTAAATTTTCATGCCAGATTTTTAAACGAGTCGGTATAATAAATAATATATACAGAGTGTAATAAAAAAGGATTACCCATATCGTACTCTTTCAAGGTGACTATTTCTGCCGTCAAGCAGTAATGCTCAATTACTGCGTTCCGATTTAGAAGGGTTAGCGCCCAGTTACCACGCCTTCGTGTACATTAATGGCGAATCTGAATTCTATTTACTACAACAACATTTAAATTCCTATGAATAATAAAACCGTGCGGTCGCCGCCGTTAAAACGTAAAAGCTTAACAAATAGAGCATATTTTGCCATGACAGTGAGACGTACGCGGTCGCTGCGCGGCGACAACACGGGTTTCGCTCATCGACCACGCCGCCGCGGCCGCGCGGGGGGAGTACGATGATATTTTCTAGTCGAATAAATGTGCCCTTAGGGTGCTGGTGAATTTACAGGCACAAGGAACTTATCAACTTATGTCTCAGGTTGACCAGACGCACGACTTGATCATCCCGTCACTTGGTATTATAAAACAAATAAAAAAACAAAGTAAGTTCATAAATATTGCTTTGGCGGTCCGAACGGAAACGCGTAATATGTTTTCTCTCTTATTCCACGAATATAAAGCTTTTGACTTTATCTGTCAGATTCCAGAAATCCTTCTCATATTTCCGCTCGGATCACTTCTCGATTGTCTATTCGATATTCACATCACGACAGTTGCAGGATGAGTCCGTCCATATACATATATTGTACCGAATGTTTTCATTCGTGATTAAAAAAAGGATAAACCTAAATTAAAAAAAACAGTCTGCACAAATATATTTCTCAGCCTGTATTAAATTCCAATAATTAACACCTATTGTGTGAGAACAATATTGAATAGCATTGATTTTTGATAAAGAGGTACCATTGATAATTAGAGCGTTAGTGTTCGTATCAGCTCTCCTTTGAAGTCACTTAGTATAAAAATATTGACAAGTTCTATTTTCAACACTTTCAAGATGATAAACATTCGGGGAAATGAGTTTCGATGGACCGGTACATCGTAAAATTGGGCTTCCGAGTATGTAGACTTCGAAAAAGATTAGCAAAACCTTATCGACAGTCAACGCTAGCGACTGCACCGTTTTAGACTCCAGTTACTTTGTACAGAGCTAGGGTGTTCCTTAAGGGCCGGCGCAAATCGGGGAACTGGAAGACAGAGGGCATAAAACTTATCAATGTGTATTTTATGCTATTTTAACTGGAATAAAGTATGAATTTCAATACTCTGAGACCGACCTCGGAGTATCGCAGGGTATTTCTCTCTGCGGTATTGCAGAGCACGCTGGAAGATATTGCGATGGGAGGTGCCGGTATGTGACCGGATTCACTGGTATGCGCCAGAAACTTTTCGAACGGTATGACTACCTACCTACCTAGTGGTGTGGAATCAAATCCGAACGACCGGTGGCACGTCGGCAGATACCGCGGCATTCCTGGAGTCTGCGGTTTTTTTTAATAAAAGACTATGTGCGTATTTGACCTGCAAGTAGGGGTTCCTCTCCATAAAATAGCAATAGGATATCCCTCATCAATTTTCGTTGCCGGGCATAAGGTCCTCTTAGACGCTCTCTCCATCCGTTTGCCGATTTTTAGTCTTTCTTTAATTCTAGTCACACGAAACTTTTTTAAATTAATTATTATAACCTTTGCAAATGCTGGAGCAATCGCGTCACGTGCACAAAATAACAGTCGAATTGAGTACCTCCTCCTTTTTTGAAGTTGGTTAAAAATAGACGCATGCTTGACGATAATCAGTGTGATCTCATTGACATAATCTCTGATAGCGTTGAATATATATGTAGGGAGAGTTGTAAATTTTTAGAATTAGAATAGTTTAGTTATAACATAATTAACTACAATATTCATAATTATCTGTTTATGACATGTAAGCGTGTTGGCTATTTAGCTGTAAGCTGACAATGTAATTGAATAAATAAATAAATAATATTCACCTGAGATGTGAAACGACGATATTGTCTAAAAAAATATGTGCTCTCATAACTGGAACAGATCTAGATTGTACTGCTGTACTCTTTGATTTGGTTGCATGTTATTACCTGTCATCGTTTTAAAGGCTGGATTTTAGGTTGTTTACTGTAGGAATGTTGTGATACGTGTTATTAACCGTCTTTAATTAAACATTGTATTTATATTATATATTATTATATATTCAGTACTATTTTAAGCAGGTAGTTCGAAATGTTGTCTACTACCTGAAAATGTTATCTTAAATTTAGAACCATTTTCAAAAAGGTCAATATAATTATACAATAAGTAACCAGGTAATGCCTCGTAAAATACTTCATTACGGTTTGTTTACATTTAGTTAGTTACTTAAGGCTTTGTAGTTTAAGGACTTATAAATAAATTCACCCACTAAGCCATTCACAAGTGAGATTGTTAACGAAAATAAGCATATTTGTATAAAATCAACGTTACCTGTCCTTGATCTATATAAGCCTCTATGTAGGTATTGCGGACAGGTTTCTTACCAATTGTTTATCGGCGGGGTTGACAAAATATTAATATATATTAATTCCCATAACGAAATTCATCCCCTAGTTTGCCACCCTTAGAGGTGGAATATTTTCTTCAAATTTAAATGGGACAAAATTGGTTCATAAATGTCAGAGTAGTCTAATCGCGTAACATGCACATAAAAATCTGCTCCTCTTTTTTAAAGTCGGTTAAAAATACAATACTGTCAGAGATTTGAAGTATCAATTACAAAATAAACATTTTGGTTGTAATTAAAACACAAATACAAGATAAATTCATTTGCAAGAAATTCAAATACTGCCTGGTCCTGTTTATAGGTAATCCTGACAATTTTGTAAGAAACTTGCGGACAAACATATGTAGAGCGAGCTTTTGTAACTCAAAAAAAGTGTATTCGAGCAATGTGCGGCATTGGCCCACGGGAATCTTGCAAGCCGCTGTTTAAGGATTTAAATATTTTGACCTTACCTTCCATGTATATATATGAAGTTTGCAAATTTGTTAAAGAGCATTCACAACTGTTTAAAAAATCGATAGATGTTAATCCACGCGCGAAAAGACACCCAAATAGACTTGTCGTTGAAAATATACCTAAGACTACACTGTACTTAAAAAGTTCATATTATATGTGCATGAGAATTTATAATAAGTTGCCAATAGAAATAAAAAACTTGACATATAAAAGAATGACATCTGAATTGTATAAATATTTAATTAAAAAAGGTTATTATAGTGTAAATGACTACCTAAAAGACTAAATTTTGCATGCTTTTGTATAATGGCTGAATAGCAGTACCTACTCAAATGTAACAACTACCATCCTGTAAAAAACCTATTCAATGCAAATAAAACTTATTTCATTTCATTTCATTTCATTTCACAAATTATACTATAGACAGTGGGTAAGAAGCCAGTGCTTCACGTTGAGCTGACAATTCTCGTCGCTATTACCAACAATTACAACATTTAAATCGTCCAAATAAACGATTGTTGACGATAATAAAGCATTCTGTGGCGATCCTTGATCTTCACGATGTCGTTGACCGATCAGGTGCAACTTTTACTGAAAGTTGTATCCGCAAGGACAGTGCTTTGTAACGTCATTACGGTGTCTGGCCAGTATGTTTACCATTTAAAATCTACATTTGAACACTTTATTTCCTAATTACGCATAATAACTGCCCCTGTGGCCGAACGGTTCCAAAAGGTGGCCAAATGAACTAGTCTGAAATATTTTTGTATGGCCTACATTTATTTCTCTCGTAAGTTTGGGTGTATTTGTGGTGGTCTATGTGTGTCCATGGCACCAGCGATGCAGAGTTTCCTTTGTGCGAGGCTACGAGTATGTGCGTTAATCATAATGTATTTCATCTCCTATTTCAACAATCTTGAACTCCATGGCTTCTCATAAAAGTCAAAAGCACAGCAAGCCGGACATTTTGGGCATTGGATCATTCTTATTAATCAAAGTTAAACAATCATTTATTCCATAAGTAAAATGTTTATACTTGAAAACGTAATTTTTTAGCTACTGCTCGGTCACTACGGACTGACCTCCCTGTGAAGAACGAGGAAGAAACTCTAGGGATTGCTCTTTTCAAATAAACGTAAATGCTAATGAATACAGTTTCCCTAGTGCGGGGCTATGTTGAGTGTGTGCGTTATTATTATTATGTGTGTGTGTATTAAAAAAACATGCTACACCTAGTTTAGTCTGTCAAAGTGTATGTGATTAAGTGTATAATATAATATAAGACAAGACAAAGTGAAACTATAGATACTTATATTGTCACATCTTAACTTCCATACAACCAGTGTTTTCACAAATAAATGAGTTACGGTTAAGGCAAATCCCGCCTATGAACAACAGTGGACTGTAACGTTAAGCATAGATGTATAGAAATATCGCTCAAAGATCTTTATTAAACTCGCTTTCAACATGGCGCTTAAGGTTTTTTTTAACCAAAACTCGGTCATTAACCTAGACAGGTTCTCATTCATTATTTTTATACATTCTTGACGCTTGTAATTGGATCAAATGAAGTGGTTAATTGAGTTTGTCTACTTTTTTAGGTAGATGATCGATTACTGTTTCATTTATGTCAAGTTAATAATGATGTTAGGTAGATAAAAAAAGTGTTTTTAAGAGAAAACCAACGGACCTAAAATGGTAAAAACGTAAAATGTGTTTTTTTAATGAAGTGACGGGACGAACAATTTGTGCACTTGGTGGTGGTTCATAGCAGTTGCAGTGCTACTCAGACCTGATGGACACTGCCACTTCACCCGTCACCCTGAAACATGAGTAGACAAATCCCCTGTGGCTGGTATTTCACCAACATTTATACTAAATGATTATCACTAATATCAGGTTTTTTGCCACGGTATAACTTCTTTTTATTTTCCCGATATTTACTATTTTTTATTTTTAACATTTATACTGTCTCAGCACCTTTGCACTGCCATTATTTTCCATAACTATTAAGTTTCATTCATTCTGTGTAAAATTGTACGTCCCATCTGTTATTAAAATTTTGTTACGTTGTATTTATAAAGAAGGAAGCCGTAACCTGTGTGGCACAGCACCGATAGGACCGAACTTTTTGCTCCGTGCGGTCGTACCGACGATGCTGCTGTACATGTCGTGACTACATTACTCCACGAAATATGAGGAGATAGTGGACTGCAACAGACATAAAGTCAAATACACCCTGAGGGTCGAGCGGTTGGAGTCCCGTCACAACGTGAATTTTAATTCGTTTGTGGCGAGAGTACCGACTGAACATCTGTCCACCTCCGTGAAGGAAGAGTTTTGGCTGAAGGGTGTCATATATCGGCGATTCGGCGGCCGGTTACCTGACACCAGATTGCCGCACACGTCGCCGACAAGTGCAATACGTGTAAAATTAGTTATTTACTTTATTTTCTTATTATATTATATTGTATGTGTGTTAGTCCTTAAGGTATTTATTATATTGGTCATGTGGCCTGAAATAAGTAAATAAAATAAATAAATATTTTTTTTGTGGTTTAGTGGGTTAGTTTTAGTTGATCTTAATAAATAACTTGTCATGGAAGTGAATAAAGTTTTTATTTATCTATCTAACTTAGGCCAAGTTTGTTTTTGAAAATACGAAAAACTTGCTTCGGTCATTTTCGTTTAGTGGAAGGCCAAGCTTTTTTTATAAATATCAAGCAAAGTAGAGTCATCAATGTAAGCATCGTAATATTATATACAAAATAAAAGTTACCTACGTATCAACTCTACGATAATTATGCATGTTTTACAACTGGGCACGGCTAAATTCTAGGGAAAATAATTTAGATTACAGCTGGATTCAGCTTTTATTGCATATACTTCATAATGACCTAAGAATGTTGTCACCATGGCGTCATCTTCATTTTCTGCGTATTAAGAGCTTTTAACGGCGTTGTGGCATAAAATGTGTCAGTATGTCACGATTGTCATTTGTCACACTAAGTTATCATTATCATATATTAATTACATTAACATTTTAATCTGTTCATAAACTTAATGCTATAATTATTCAAATAAGAGCAATTTCTAACCACGTTACATGTCGCCAAGGTGACGTAACAATAGGGTGACAAAACTGGGAAACTGCCTGATAAGCTTGCCCATAGCAATTTGCAGTGCCACTCAGAAGTTTGAATCGCAAAGATCTGTGGGGCACTGCCACTGGGTCGATCACTCTGAGACATAAGTTGACAAGTCCCATGTGCCTGTAATTTCACCACGCAAAATGGCAACAGTGATAAGTATGCGACTGATTTCAAATTTTAAAACAACTACGAACCCTTAAACTTTGAAGGCCCCAGTCTACATTTTATTTAGTCGACAGCCGTAGGTACATAGTCTTGTATCAGTGCATCATCAGTATTGAAATCACAGCAGGAGTGGTCTCCTCGAAAAGCGTGATTTAATTGAATAATTGCCACATTTACGTGGCAACTTACAAAACGTTTGTAATTGTGTATAAAAAGGATTCGTAGCGTGGAATTATTTCAACTTTTCTTTTAATAAAAAAGTAGTGGTAGCCTAGTTGAAAGTACGTTTGACTTCGTCTAATCTTGGTTTCCATGATTTTCTTTAACTAAGAAGGACGATATAACGTGGAAGCCTTACTTATTGGAAAAAAATATATAAAAATTATTCAATGAGGTTTGAATGGCCTTATCCGTATTTGACCGGCAGTCTTCTCTTTAAAAGAGACCCGTGTCTAACAATAGAACATATTATGGATTGATATAATACTGTCGTAATAAGAAGTGTTAAACTTGGATTCTAAAAATCCATTTGTTATTATTCTAATAGTAATACTCGTATAATAAAATGATGAAGACTTTAAATGCGAATTGAAGCTTAGGTTAATGATGTTATTTATAGATTAAGGTACACGACAAGAAATTCAACGTGTTTGCTACAGAAAAGATGAGATTGGTCTTGTACGCAACAAGAACTTTGTCGGATCTGGTTACGAAAATATGTCGTGGCTGTTGCAAACGAGAAAATTATGAGTATATACACGATACGAATGATTTCGGACAGACGTATGTAGGGTAAAATGTGTTGGTGCATTACGAGTCTTCAACGTAGCAGTCGTTTTACTACCGACTGTGGGAAGAAATATTTTGTTACATATGTTGACTACTAAGCAACACCCGTCCACGCGCATTTTGTTCGTTTACTGACAATGCACCTCACCCCATACAATAGCGGCAGAGCGCGTCGTGTCGGGGGTAGAGAAGATTTCTTTCTTGTCCGGCACCGAAGCAGTGTACGTTCGTATGTAGAAACGACACGAATTCTTGCATAGACCCGGCGACTTTTTTTAGCGTGGACACGCGCCCTAACTACCTCAATCACAATAGGCAGGATAAACTTAAGAGAGCGCCGTGAAGGGCAATGCGAATTAAAAAAACTGTAAATTATTATTATTATTAATACATTATTATTAAAGATAAAGAAAAGGCACCAAAAACACGAGCGATCATTCACAAATTTATTTCCTATTTAAATAATAGAAAATTAAACCATTTTTTCCGATCTAATCGTGTAAATATGTTTTTTCAAAGAAATCAACGTTTCCAGCCCCACAGGTCCTTTAGATCCCAAACAAATACTTGTAACCTAAGAACTCGATAAGTGCTTTTAAATTTAGAATTTTAGTGTAAAACTAAACTGATAAAAAAGACAATAATTTTACAATAGAAACAATTTGCAGCGACGACTCACTAAAAAGACAATCGACTACCACAATCGGATACCACAAAGGTCTATTCGTCAAAATGCACTCTTGTTAATGCCTTTGTAATCTATGCGGAGTGACCGCGTATCTTCTAAAGCGATTATGTCAGTCAAAGTGATATACGGTAACTCACAAAAACTAGTAAATAATTCTCATCTTCAATATGTCGAGCACATCGCGTCTTTTTGCAGCATCTCTGGTATCAATTTTACTCAAATCACTCATTATTATTATGATTATTTTATTTTTTATACAATAAATGCGATTATTACAGTACTTTTTTCCAAAACAAAACCAAAACAACAATCAGCATAGATATAATTAAGATTATGATTGACATGTTTAAGTTATTCTAAGCTAGCTTTAAGCTACAAGTTAAGTTGATCCGGTGACGTAAAAATTATCATCATAATAGGATAATGAGCATTGTTTGTAAATTAATTCCAAGCAAGCACGCAGTTAACGTACATGATATGGTAAGTAATTTTAATTTTGATATCTTGAGTTGTTTTTAAACCTGTTAAGATAATAATGTACATAGTATGATGTGAGTTTTAGACGCTGTCGTTATGAAATTCATTTTGCAGTGTGATCATCATTCGCAATGACAGGATGACGAATTAATATTGTAACATTGACTTACAAATAAATGGACGACAGGTCTAATACTAAAACCACGAAAAAAATGTCCCAAGTCAAACTATTTAAACGTAGTGACATGTAAAGGAATATGAAAAAGCTAAAACGTTGAATTTAAATTGTAATGTCATCGCAGTACTGTCTAATTTTGCTTGTTTCGCTGTCAGTCGAACAAATGAAGACTAAAGCGTGAATGACGCTCTGTATACGATTTTAACGCCCTATAAGTTCGGACACTTTATAGCGCGGACCCGACGTCCATATAATTGTAAGTCAATGTATTGTAAAATATTTTTTTTATAGTATCAAGTGACGGCACTAACAAGTCGCAAGATGCAACCTGTTTCATGGTAATCCCATCTTCTTATCATTCTTTTCTCTGGTTGTTGGCCACCCACTTTGTGTAAGATGGATGCGTAAAGAGAAATTGCTTGACATTCTTCAGTGTTTAATGTGATTTAATAAAATACAATTTAGGAAAATATAACACGTTACAGCAGCGTGCGGGTCCAAGACAAGGAGAAGGAATAAACAATCCCAGTCCCATAGACAACGCATAGTGTTGTGATAGCTAAACGTACTACGTAACATCTTCCCTTTTTTGAAAAAAAAAAGTAAAGTTACAGTTTGAAATTTCGAATCGTTCTTTAATTCCTTTTCTTCGATCCATCGCCATTTTTTATTAAATTTCC
>NW_020653852.1:19912918-19938676 GCF_003589595.1 Hyposmocoma kahamanoa | reverse complement strand
TTATAAAAGCAAAATATCTGAAAGGCTGGTGAAATTACAGGCACATGGGACTTTTCAACTTATGTCTCAGGGTGATAATAATAATAATAATAATAACGCACACACTCAACATAGCCCCGCACTAGAGAAACCCTGTGTCGCGGGTGCCATGGACACACACATAGACAACCACAAATTACACCCAAACTCACGAGAGAAATAACTGTAGGCCATACAAATATTTCTCCCGACCCGGGAATCGAACCTGGGACCTCTGCGTGGCAGGTAACCGTTCGGCCACGGAGACAGTTTAATTAGTTTGATGGGAACAGGAAGCAGTGCATCTCAGATCTTTGCGATTTAAAGCTCTGCGTGGCATTGTAACTGTTATGAACAGGCTTGTCGTTTGCCATCAGGCGCACTACTTGTTCGTTCCATCACGAACGATTATAAAAAAAATAACTTTAGAGGAGACCATTATCTAGCAGCGGGACGTACTTTGGGTTGATGATGTTTGGTTGGACGGATATTCGTCATTATTATCCTTCATAGCCCGATTTTACCCACTGCCGGATATCGGGCCGAAGAATGAGAAGATATAATGTCAGTTGGTACTTTCAAGTATGGAATAACTTTCAAAATAAACCATGGTATCACAAATGGTGTAAACAAAATGGTTACAAAAAAAAAACAATTAAAATCACTTTACATATACTGTAATATTTTTTTAGTATAATAAAAATTTAAGAAAAACACGTTTAAGTTAACACTGACCTAATCCACCGTTTAAGTTATAAAAAATATTATTATTACCTCGTGCCCTCATAATAATATGGCTCACGAAACGGTTTGATTTTAGTTATATTCGTAACTAAGCAAGAGTATTCTCCAATTAACTTGACTAAACTGCTTGAACTTGGAATCTATACGTGCATCTCCAAAATTAACTTTTGCAGTTAAATAAAAATTATAACTATCAAAACTAATTCTTATCACCACAGCACAAAGTCATTACAATCGGAAAATTACACATACGTGGCGGATGAGGTAAGTTTGTACATACGCACGAGCACGTTTTTTATTCAACTTTTCATGGAGTATAAAAACCAAAAGAAGGCTCCAAGTACAATCAGTACGTCTCAACCCATCATTGCAACAGCATCCAGGGACCACAATAATGAATTTGGTAATATTTTTAACAAAGTGATTTATTAAAGTGAAGTGACACTTATGTAACGGTGTTAGACAAAAGTGTGATCTAGATAACTAAATGGTTACGGAGAGTGACTTATTTTTGACAATGAGCTTTTAAATTTCTATTGTTACAGTGAACTATCCTATTAGGAAATTAAAAATTTCTGTTTTTTGTATAACAACAAATAGAAATGTTCAAATACTACAAGCATATATGACAATTTTATTTAAAAAAGTGCCAAATTTTCTCTGGATGACTATAAGAGCAGTTACAGTAATATTTAAACCCCTATGTATTTATTTCAATAACTTTCTTTAATGTATGACAGTTCGTTTTCTCAATAGCGCATCTGTACGTTTATTTATTGTACAGCCCTTACTCAACTAGTAAGATATCAATATTTAATTGTTAAAGCAATACTATTTCGTTTTTCAGATAATTATAGCCGCTTTTATAGCGGTATGCGGAGCTGCTAAGCTCGACCGCACGTACCTCCCACCTGCATCAGCTAAAACAGCTGGAGGTTCACCTGGGTCTTTACAAACTCCCTTACAGAACTCTCTAGGAAACAATGGCCTAGGTGGACTCCCAAAGGGTAGTTTTACCAATGACTTTGAAGGAGTTGTCGTTGATGCTGCTGCTGCAGGTACCAGGGCATCAGGAAGTGAAGACACTGGTCTTGGAGCACCGAGATTGTCCTATGGGTCGATTAATTCTAAAGTCGGAGCTGCGGGTTTTAAAACAAATGAAAATGCTTTCAATAATGATGGGCAATCAACGAATAATCAAAGATTCCAATCTGCACAAGGTTCTAACTTCCAAACTGGAGGCGCTGAACGACCGAGAGCAGCTTTGGACAGAGCAGCAAACACTTTGAGATTTGAAAACGAAGTAGGTCCGGAAAGTTATAGCTACGCTTTTGAAACTGACAACGGTATTACTGCTGAAGAAAATGGTGTAGCAACGAACGGAGTACAGGCTCAGGGAGGGTTTTCGTACACTGGTGATGATGGTCAGGTTTACAGTGTAAGTTATACGGCTGATGAGGGAGGTTACCAGCCTAAAGGAGACCATTTGCCTACGCCACCTCCAATTCCTGAGGAAATTTTAAGGAGTTTGGAACAAAATGCGAGAGATGAAGCTGCAGGGCTTATTGATGATGGTAAGCCATTTTTTATTTTCTTTCATCGTCACTTATTGCAGAATATGCTTAACATATAGCAAATGTTACCGCACAGTTGTAAATTCGAATTCTAGGTGCTGTGTGTGGCTTTAGTAGTAATAAAAACAAGGTGTAGCATTGTATATTCAAGTTCAATAACTGATCATAATATTTGTATTTGTATTATTTAAAATTAAAAAAGAAAAGTAAAATTGACGTACTTTAAATTAAAATTCGTCACAAATTTAAGTAAAGTTGAAAATAACAACACAATTCACCGTTCAACAATAAAGGCTGGATATATAACAGGTTCTACAAAAAAGGCATGCACTGAGAAATTTTACACCGAATACCAATAATAACTAGATTACTTTATAAATGTCTCAGGCTTTAAAATAAATCCCTAGGTTGTTTGTTGCTTTTAAAAAATGACGTCATTAGTAAACTTCAACAGATACAATGCTCTTTATAAATTGTTTATACACTTCATTATGCATTTTACATGTTTAACGTATACCATTGCAGAGTAACGATTTCGAGTTACAACACGGTTCCCGAATTCACTACATGCGCATAATAATTAATGTTGATCGAGGCATGTTCTTCAGGGAGAGGTATTAAGCCCTACGTTATGAAAATGTTAGGCAATAGTTTAACTAACTATCGTCAAAACTTCACACACATTTTTTCGATAAATCGTTCGAACTTATTTCCATTATTCAATCGAGTTCTTCGGTAATTCAAACTATGTTTTACTCAATTAAAAAAAACAGAATCTCCTATGAACTTTGCGTTTTATGTATGATCCAATTTTGCGTTGTCTGTATTGAAGCTTTGTAGAATCATGGTAATGTTTTCGGTTATTGCTTTCACCTACAAATACGTAATCGTAAAATATTAAATAATATTTAATTAATAAATAAAAATAAAAAACTTTAGTGCAAAATAAAGAAAAATAGGTACAGAGATGTGCCTAACTTCCAAACTAGGATCCTATATAATACTATGGGTAGCTAGGTCTCACGTTCGTCAAATGTGTTGCCCCAAAATAACAATCACTAAGTCTATTAAAATATAAATAATATATGATATTAAATAATATATTCCAAATTGCAGCGGAAATTAGGCGGTGAACCCGTTATAGGACCCCTTTTCTCTCTCCGTTAATGGAAGTAGAATTAAAACATAAAAATTTATATATATATTATTAGAGTCTCGTTCAAATCCAAATTTCTGTCACTATTTACAAGAAAAGCCAAATCATTACGCTAAAAGTTCTCCTGTTTAAGGTTCATTGTGTTGTTGTTTTGGTGACAGTTGCTTTAAAGGCTGTGCGTTTGTTGATTTTGATACCACATACATTATTGTTTTATTAAGAATACAGGTATTTTTTAAACTATGTTCCGGTTTGAGAAATTATATTTACCTAGTTGTTTTTAAACCTGCACTTCCATGATTATACATAATAACTTATTAAAAATGTGTTTTAAATACTAGAATTTGTGTAAAAATTAAAAGTATTTCCATCATTCGTTCACATGAAAACGTTATTAGTGACTGGTTTATATTTAATCATTATTTTAAAGTCCACATACACCTGATAAATTACTAGAATTTATATACGGAATTATATGCAACGCCACCATGTGCGACATCTTCCATAACAAATTATTGTCATTTTTTTGTGTTTTTTGCATTGTTATCTTTACACGCGTTACCGTGCTTTTGTTTAGAAGCACTTAATTTTTTATAAAAAAAGAGAAAAAATGGCACCGAATTTATTTTACTGTTTCTTATTCAAATTCTTTCAAATTGAATCTTGTCTTAATATTAGATAAATTTATTATTCCACCTTGAAATATTTTTTATTTTAACATTGTCCAGAATCTTGAGAACGAACTCTAGTATGCACATTTTTTACTCGTTTTAGTCCTAGATATCTTGTCAAACTTTTATAACTATTATAACAATTTTATAAAAAAAAAGACTTTAAAAATTCGTGGAATTACATCTACTTGTCAAGTTTTATTGAAATCGGTTACCGGAAAGTGCCCGAAACCGGATTCATAAATGGAACCAATACTGAGGTACTCTCTTCCCAACAAAAAAGAACAATGAAAATCGGTTCACGTAACGAAGTTATCTTGTAACATACATACAAAAAAAAATATAGTCAAATTGTGAATCACCTCTTTTTTTGAAGTCGGTTAAAATCTTTATGTAAAAATAAGCTATAACCCGCACTCGTTCTATCTTGATAATGAACTTAAATTAACATTATATTTCATCCTACCAAGCCTTTAGTGCCTGATCTTTATAATCTACAGAGTTGTATGTTAATATCTCGTCGCATTCTTTTAATTATCTCATTATTCCGTCACTTACAATTTCGCAATGCTCATTTGTTATTTAATAAAGTCATCCATATCAAACTATTCAGTCGAATGATTTTCGCTGATACGTACTTACTGATATTTACTATGCACTTAACCGTATCAAACAAAGTTCAAATAAACCAAAACTTACTCAATAAAGTTATTGATTGGACAATTAGTCATAGTTGAGGTTATTTACCTACAGAAAACCGGTGTCTAATCAACGTGTGACATAACAATAGCAAGCGGGAACAGGTTTTAAAAAGAGAGTTCCGTATATAAAAACTCTAACGTGAAGAATGCAGTCAAGAGTCAAGTACTTGTTAGTGTGTCAACATTTTGTTCTCGATGATCGATTACATTTAATACGGCTATTAATGGCTTAACTTATGATTAATTGTTTTAAAATATACTTAAGCATATAATGCAAAAAAACTTCATGACAAAGTAACTCTTCATATGAATTTAGAAATAGTTAAAAATAATGAAATGACGCAGGGGCTCTTTCTATTAATCGTAATTGAAAAGAAGTTTCCTCATCTTTCGCTGTTTTCATACAGCCTGTGACACTTGAACAAAGCCTACTTGTACTGTCCGAGGAACGCCAAACAATTTCATTCTCAGAACCACTGTTACCGGCTTAAGCCCATTGTCGCTTTGACAAATGGATTACCGACTAATATATCGTCACACTAAGGCGTTGACAAATTGCTAACAACTTTCATTTTTTATTTACAGGCTCATACGATGCTCAGAAGTACAATGCAGGAAGCGATTACTCAGAAAGCAATAACGCACAAGGAAAATTTAGCCATCAATCGTTTAAATTCGGACAAGTGGATGCAACTGGAAGCGGAAGTTTTATCAGCCAGAGCAATCAACCTTTTAGACCTGGAGTAAAAGCACAGGAAAAGACAAGACATCAAGGATTTTCGGGGCAAGTGGGTCATTCACAAGGACAAGGCCACGAGAGCTTAGAACACGGCGAAAGTCCAAATAGAGCATTTGGTACTGACGGGTTTGAAGAACAAAAGTCAAATGAGGACCGGATTGGAGCTACAAGCAACAGATTTGGATCTGGATCATCATCAGGGCAGACAGGTTTTGGAAGCAAACAGCCTCAGGCTGCCAATAGATTCAGTCAAAGTTCTTCAAGTCGTTTCGAAGCTTCCAATCCAAATAGACAAATAGGACAGTCTGGTTTTGCATCAGCGCAAAGTCAGACAAACGGTTTTGGGTCTTCCGCTAGCGCACAATCTAGTCAAGGTTTTGGCAACAGGAACGAGTACTTACCACCAACTAATGGTTTCAGCCGTCCACAAAATGGTCGCCCTCAAAGTTCAAGACCGCAAGTTGATAGTTCTCCAGATAGTACCATGCAATTCATTCAGGAAGTCAATACCAACGAAGAAAATACTGACAATTTTGTAGCACTATCACAACAGAAATTACAAGAACAAAAGCAACCTCTGGGAACTACTTCCACATCCTATAACCAACCAATCTCTGGTATTTCTGGACAATCTAATTTCGGAACCAATGTTATCTCCTCTCAAAACCCCTCATCCAACAATGGTAGACTCTCAAATAGATTTGGTCAAGGTGGTCAATCTAGTCAAGCATCAGCTAGCTTTGGTAGTAGAAAAGAATATTTACCTCCGACGACAGGATCTAATCAAAATAGGTTTTTAAACCAACCTAGTGCTTCTTCTGGTATGGGATCGCAATTCAATCAACAATCTTCCCAGTCTGATACTCATTCACCTTCACATCAAAACCGTCTTAGTCATAGCTCTACAGCTAGTTCTCAATCTGCATTTGGATCACAACAGTTTAATGGTTTCGAAAAGCCACAAGCAACATCAAACGAAAAACAACGTCTATCCACAGGAAGTAGTCCATTCTCATCTGCTCAAAGCATTTTGGATCAGAAAGCAACTGCAGAGCCGCAAACTGAATTAACTACACCATTTGAATCTAGTGCCGACTCTTCTTCAGCCCAATCCCAGACGACAACTTCTGACAAGGTTTTGTTCGATTCTAGTCCCTCTAATAGACGTCCCTCTCAAACCCAATTTGGAAACCAGTTTTATCCTGGATTATCTGCATCACCAACTCAGCCTTCATCATCAGCATTGCCGTCTTTTGGGTCGCAAATAGGTTCTGGATCTGTTGGACAGACACAAGCTCCAGCTTTCCCTACTCAGGCGACCCGAGGGCAGTTCATTCAACAATCACAGTTCAACCAACAATCTCAAGGTGCGCAAAATAATGATGCGCAGTACTCTGCAAGTACTCAGAGACCCAGTATTAACCAGCAACAACAAGGTTCTGATGATTCATATTATTACAACCAACCTTCTCAACCCTTCAATACTCCTCAGTCATCTCGTTTTCCAAGTGTTCCATCTAATCAATTTAACCGAGTAGGCCAGGGTGCTCAAAGCAATCCTCAGCTTACGAATGCTCGTCAAGATGTTTCTGCTGGTCCCTTTGTGGCCCAAAGCGGCAACTATCAAGGTTCTTCTAAATACCCACGACCTCCCACAGTAGCACCTACTGCTTTTACACCTGCCTCTACACAGAGCCAGTATCAAAGTTCTGGTTTCAATGGTATAACTCAGGCCTCAATATCACCATTCCCTTCACAAGCGCCTACACAATCATCTCAATTCAACACTGAAACTCAGTTCGATTCAAGACCTCAAACTTCAAACCAGTTTGATCAAAACTCTCGAAAACCATTATTTGGTCAGCAAACTACCCTTACCCAGTCTTTATTCGGTTCACAATCCGGTCCTCAAAGTTCTAAAAGTCAACAATCTTCACTTCAAAATCAAGCTCAAGCTCAAACCTTTGGACAGCAAGACTTAAACCGAAACCAGCCGGGAAATGATGATACTTCTTCTCCATCCGTAGCAACCCAACAATACGACGGGGAAATTTATGACTATGCTAAACCAACACAAACTCTGCCGGCTCCTGAAGACGCAGAAACTACATCTGGACAATTTGGTCAGAAAAAGCAAACCCAATTTAGCGGTCAGTCTCGACCTCAAATGGGACAGGATAATGAAGACAGTCAAAGTTCGACGAATTCTCAATTTTCACAGATATTTGAGACTACAAAACCTGACTTTGGTGCACAGACATCAGTACCTCAATTTGGACAAAACAACTTTGCTGTACAGAATGCTCAGCAGCAACCAATATTTGGCTCAAGGTCTCAATTTGGCCAACCAGCCCGAACTCCATTTGGACAAACCGCTTCAGCTCAAGCTACATTTGGTTTACAGTCCACAAGTACTCAGGGACAATCTGAACAGACAAAGTTTGCTTCACCATCAAGACCTTCCAGTCAATCTCAAACAGAGAATCAGGAAAATAGTGATGGTTCCCAGTTTGGATTTGGCAGACCATGTTGTCAGTCATCCATACCCAACTCTGGTTCTCAGCCTTTGCGATCGAGCTTTGGGGCACAACCTACAAGACCAAGCTTCGGGGCCCAACCCACTCGGCCCAGTGTTGGTACTCAGTCCCAGTTTGGGCAGAGTCAGTTTGGTTCTCAAAGTACGTTCCTTGGTGCTCAGGGCACTGGTCCTACAACAAGTAGCTTTGCAGGGCAAGGAGAAGTCTTCGATGCATCAAGGAAACCCCCTGCAACCAGCTTTGACTCTGAAACTGGTTACCATTATTAAAGATTGAGTACCTTTCATGGGCCTCTGAGCAAAACTTGTTAACTTATTTTTAATTTTATGGCAACGTGATTATTTTGCCATGCAATATTGACAGTTATAAGTTAATTTCTTTTGTTTATTATATGCGGTATGTTTAACGTGCTTGCTATTATTTGTCTGTAACATTGCTCAAATGCTTTATGGATACCTTTATGAACACTACGATAATTTAATTTATTGGTCAGCTTTTGTTTTTAAGATAAACAGCCTTATTTGCGAATTGTGTGAAAAAAAAACAAAAAAACGAATTTTGTGAAAAAACGAAGAAACAAAAAACAAAATAAATTACCAAAAAATTAACTTAACGTAGTGTTCATTGGAGGCATCGGTATATTTTATAAAGATGAAATGTTAAACATTGGTACTATTGTCAAAACATATAATTGACCATGGCCAAAATTTTCAATGGATAAAAATTACTCTCAACTAATGAAGTTTTTATGAATGAATCGTATAATAAATAAAAAACGATCAAAACATTTATCGTCTCTTAGGTATTCCTAAAGATGCTATTGGAATGTGCGAAAGAAAATACTCAAAAACAACCGAGCAAACTCATTGACTTACAATTATATGGACGTCGGGTCCGCGCTAAAAAGTGTCCGAACTTATAGGGCGTTAAAATCGTATACAGAGCGTCATTCACGCTTTAGTCTTCGTCTGTTCGACTGACAGCGAAGCAAGCAAAATTAGACAGTACTGCGATGACATTACAATTTAAATTCAACGTTTTAGCTTTTTCATATTCCTTTACATGTCACTACGTTTAAATAGGTTGACTTGGGACATTTTTTTCGTAGTTTTTGTATTAGACCCGTCGTCCATTTATTTGTAAGTCAATGAACAAACTAATTTAATTTTATTTAAAAGGATGATAAGCGTGATAATCAAAAATTTAAAAAAGAAATGTAAAATACAATGTATTATAATTATAAAAAAACCACTTCTGATGTGAAGTCGTAAAATTGTAACGAAGAGTTTTGTAATAAATTATTTTTAAACATTAATAAGTAGGTTTATTTTTTTTATGCCAAACCCACTGTTATACCAGATAAAGAGCATAATGGTTTGCAAATTGAAATTATTGGCCAGAATATTTAAAAAGAAGCTGGCATTGACCGCAATACGTGTTCTAATCTACAACAAGTTACAATCTAATTAATACCACGGTAATGAATACACAATCATCTTCATCTTTTGGAGTATCACCTAATTTTTAGAAATAATATACTGTAATAGCTATATGTAATGTAATATATCTTCATTTTATAATGAAATGAAGCATTTCCCACAAAGAAGTGAAAATGATCAAATTGTTAGTTTGGCCTTTATACTTAGGACCCATCGATATAGCTTCAAAATTGTTAAACTTTACATTAAATCGATTATCAATAACATCTTAAACATAAAAAACGTTATATTCGTGCCCTTGGTTTCATTAAACCACATCACACTACTATTACAATAGTGTTGCAATTCAAAATATGTGAAATTCAAGATTACTTATACTACTGCTGAACGTAAAATTTGATTGTATAATTAAAAGATATCCACTTAACTCAAAACGAGACAAACTTTTTGTGAACTTGTGAGTTTTTGACAAAGCAGTCCGATAAATATTTTTAAATACCGCACTGCTATTGCAATAGTGTTGTAACTCAAAATATGTGAAATTCAAGATTACTCTATTGCTGAACGTAAAATTTTTTACACATCAATTTGTATTGACGTCATAATAATATTATGAGAAATAGTAAAAAAAATCTTGTGAAAGATATATATAGATGTATAAATATCTACTTAACTCGTAATGAGACAAAGTTTTTGTGACCTAGTTCTGAATAAAACAGTCCTCACTCAAAAACTATGAAATTATGTTTTCCCTTTCATTTTCAAATATATTTGACGAATAGGAAATTGTTTACATGTCCATAATAAACTTGCGTATACCTTACAATTTTAATAATCTTTCAGGAGAAGTGAGTAATTCGTTTTTCATCGATTCCGAAAAAGTATACTTTTTGAGTTAATACACTATTGTATTAACAGTGCGATATTTGGCAAGTAAGATACTGTTTAACTGTTTGTAATCAACTTTAACTTATACATACATTTTTTTAGTAGCAGTAGAACTCCTTGTGAAAGAGTTCGTCTAGGGAAGTACTGCCACCTTACCTATTTTTGCCGCCAAGCAGTAATATCAGCATTACTGTGTTCCGGTTTTGAAGGGTAAGGGTGCTGGTGAAATTACAGTCACATGGGACTTGTCAACGTATGTCTCGGGGTGACGGGCACAGTGGCAGCGCCCCTTAGATCTTTGCAATTTAAAGCTTTAAGTGACACTGTAACTGTCATGGACAGACGTGTAGCTGAATTGTTGTCACTTGATGTTATAAAAAAAAATTAATAATCTGGAAGTGAGTAAATAATTTTTCATTGAGTCTGAATGTGTGATCATACGTCAAAAATGCTTATACCTCATGAAAATCATAAAAACAATACGAACTTCATGAAACAAATGATGATCGATCATTCTCGTACTAGTTAGTGTTCTCTCTACCTAATTTCGGTGGAAATTTTGATTAATAATGTGCCTGTTCGATTTTTTATCGTGAAATATTGTTTAATATACGAGTATTGTGTCGTGAAATATTATTTAATAATTACACGATAATATATTTGTAAATTCATATAAAAAAAATTGCCACGGAAACTCACTATCTAAATAATAAATACTAGTCCGAGCATGGCCGGTAAGTTAAATTTTATAATTGTCCTATTTAAGCATAAAAAACTAATATCGTTCATAGAATCTTCAAATATATCTCCTGAAAAGTTGTCATTTTGCAGATATGACCCTACTACACTAAGATGCGATTTGTTATTCTCTAACAACCTTGATAATGAATAGACTCCATTTTTCGATACAAAGAGGAAGAGAAGATGACAATTGAGAAGGTGTGAAGAAGAACCAAAAGGAAGCGAAGGGCCCTCTCATCCGTACATTGGCAAACTGCGAGATAATTTACGGAATAGACTCTCCCGGGGAGATACTGGAAAGATATATATTTGTGGCTACTACACACACTGACAAGATCTAAAATACAACACTATAATGCAACTTAAAATTTCCAATACCGATTTATTGCAGAATTTAACGTAATAAGTAGGTACCTCCCATATTTCTTAAATGACGAACAAGTCGTGAGACTGGTGGTAGCGATACGCCTGTCCATAACAGTTGGAGTACCACTCAGAGCTTTAAAACGCAAAAATCTCATGGGCACTGCCATTGTGACCGTCACCCTGAGACATAACTTGACAAGTCCCATGTGCTTGTAATTTCACCATTATACTCGTGTATTGTAATTTCCTTTAGAGATAGCAATATTTAATCGTGAGATCATGTAAACATCATTATTATAACATCACATCATCAACCCATTTATTCGTCGCACTGCTGGACACGGGTTTCCTCTCAGGGTTGGGGACTTCCCTCGTTTTCTGAGGTTTGTGAACCTTCTTCGACATGCAAGTTGCATCACGATGTTACCCATCACCGAAAAGCTCGTTTATAACTGCATCCGGCACCCGCGACACAGGGTTTCCCTAATGCGGGGCTATGTTGAGTTTGTGTGTTATTATTATTATTATTATTATAAATTTCGAGAAATAGGTAGGAACACGGATTCGAGCTCACGGCTTCAGCTCGAGATGCGGCAGGCCAAACCGATAGACTTTACGTTATTACCACGGTTGTCGTTATTATTACATTATTGTAATCTCAGTATACAGAGCGCTAAAAAAACCCACCTCAAATGTTCGTGTTTACGTCCACTTGTCAAACTTTTGAAATCGGTTACCGGAAAGTCCGCGAAACCGGATTCATTCCCTAGTTTGCCCCCCCTATAGGTGGAATATTTTCGTCAAATTGAAACGGATAATGCTGAGGTTATCCTCTTTCCAACATAAAAGGAATCATCAAAATCAGTTCACATACAAAAAAATACAGTTAAATTGTGAACCTCCTCCATTTTTTATAGCCGGTTATAAATTAAGACATAAAACCTAGGCATGAGTCTGACTATGAGTAGTTTCGTATAGAGGTTGCCTATAGTCTGTCCTGTTTTAAGACGGAGTAAAATGACATTTGTAGGGTTGTCAGTTTTCATAAAATTTTAAATAGTTATGTAGTTGTTGTCGATAGTTTTATCGATAGTGTGAAAGAAGATAAAATTTTACCAAAAAATGACTGAATTGTGATGCTTCGAAGTTATGATAATTACTAATTGCGTTATAGCGTTCTTTATTCTTATTTTGACAATGACAATGAACTTATGCTCAATAATAGGATTAATAATGTGTCTAGGATAATTCAAATGAAACAAGTTCGGCTATTTATTCCATAAGCACGACCAATATTCCGTCGATAGTCGATAGAATATTTTATCAGTAGCTGCTCGCAAGCGGGCAACACTTTTGCGCTGTGAACTGTCATTTTACTCCGTCTTCAAAAACGACCATAGTATACAATTTATAGCACTTACGGATGTTCGATTGGTCTGCAGGTCAACACCGCCCTCTATTGCTCGTACCGGACACGTTCCATTAACAGTGATATATACATCTTCTACTACTCCGCATAACTAGCAATTTGGAGAATTGTTTTTTTTTATCAAGAAAGCAAAATTATTTCATGGAACGTATCCGGAACTCTTTGTTAGTGCGATGACGACTATTTTCCTTCCAAAGTCACATTCTGCAAACCAAGGTAAACGAGGAGGCTGACACTGAATTGTGCGATACCAGATACCAGTTTAGTAGTTGAGCTCGTTGTGAGAGTTTGTCCAGGGAAGTACTGCCAACTTACCTACTTCTGCCGCCAAGCAGTAAATATCGGCATTACTGTGTTCCGGTTTTGAAGGGTAAGGGTGCTGGTGAAATTACAGGCACACGGAATTGGTCAACTAATGTCTCAGGGTGATGGGCGCAGTGGCAGTGCCCCTCAGATCTTTACGATTTAAAGCTCTGAGTAGCACTGCAACTATTATGGACAGGCGTGTAGCTTACCATCAGGTGCACGCCTTGTTCGTCCCGTCACATGATATTATAAAAAAAACCGTTATCTCTTGATATTATATCGAAATACTCATTCCACATTTGAGCACATTTAAATTTATATTTGAGGATATCGAGTTTTTAGGTTTTCGCGATTGTTACACATAGGAAATGAAACTATTTTTCCGGATTTAAATCGCGTATATTTGTTTTTTCAAACAAACCGACGTTTCGGGCCCTTTACAGGTCGCATGGTCACGGTTGACATTATATTTGAGGAGAGAAAAAACCATACACATTCATATTATGCAATCATCATGTTTTGACGGCCACCGTGAGCGAGAGGTTTGCACACCGGTTTTCACGTCACCATTTCCGAGGTCCAGAGTTTGGTCCCCGGCCGGGTCAATGTAGAAAACTAATTTTTCTATATTGTCTCGGGTTTAGGTGTTTGTGGTACCGTGTTCCGATTTCCATAACATAAGTGCTTTAGCTGCTTACTTTGGGATCAAAGCAACGTCTCTAATGTTGTCTAATATGTTGTCTATTTATTTACGCATGGCGTCCTAGCGAGATATTACCCTAACTCAAAATAATCTTTGTTTCATAGGTAAACAAATTACACTTGAAATTGTCATATAGCTTAAACTCATTCGTAAGGCAGATTCCCCTGAGAAGAAAGAGCAAGAAACTCTAGAGGCTGATCTTTCTAAGTAAGCATTTACACATACATCAATAGTACACATTTATCAATTACTATGTTTATTTCAAACATCGGGTCACTACTATCGATTTATGTCATCCGAAACTGTATAATAACTCTTTAGTACAAAGTTTTTGTTTCGCTATATATTTTAAACCTCCTGAATAGAAAAATGTTAATATCAGTGTAGAAGAACCATATAATACAAAAAAAGAATTACAATATTCCTTATACAAGTCTAAAAGTAATATTTTATACCTACACGCCTAACGGATCATAATACGAGTTAAAAAAAATAGACAGTAAAATATGGTATTTGAACTTTAAGAACCGGACTACAGATACACGCGTTCATGTAATAACTTTAAACGCTCTTAAAACATAAATAAGGTTTAAAAGTGTACTTTTATTAACTGGAAAGCCTTATAATGATATCATGTACTTGATTTTTAATAGCTGTAGAGCTTCTTGTGAAAGTGTTCGTCCAGGGATATATTGCCACCTTTTATTTTCTGAAGTCAAGCAGTAATGTGAGCATTAGAGCGTTCCGGTTTAGAATGGTAAGGGCACTGGTGATATTAAAGGCACATGGGTCTCACTCAGACTTTTGGACAGGCGTGTCGCTTACCACCAGGCGCACGACTTGTTTGTCCCGTTACTTGGTTTTGTAAAAAAAAATGTGTAAAATTAGATTCTTATTTTCTTGTAGAGGTAGCTTCTAGCTTCGCTGCTGTAAAAAACATATTTACAATATACTACAAATAAACAATCTCTGTTGGTCAACGGTTTGCACTGTGGACACGCGATGTGGAGGTTCCGGTTCGATTCCCGGTAACACCGATTTGGGAAACTTTTCTAAATTGGTTTTGGTCTCAGTGTTTTGGATAGTGTCCTGCAGTGAATTCTATGGCTCTGGTACTCATAATACTAGGAATTTCCTACTTTGTTAATTGGTGTGGTTATTTAGTACATTATATTATCAATAAATATTCAGATAACAACAGCTATTGTCAAGATGGTATCAACCTTATCGCATAGGTAGTCTCATTGAGTGTTAAACAAACTGCGGCGTTTCACACGGCAATATCACTCACGTCGAAATCACACGTTTACAGAATACACACTCCAAAATACACGCTCCGATATTACTGGCTCCGAGACCACACACTCCAAGACCACATGCTCTGAGGCTACTCGCTCCAAGAGCACCCAACGCGGTTGACCACCTTTTTTCATCTTTTATACGTGAATTCGATCGGTAGAAATGTAATAATCGAGCTTATATGTGTATTCTTTGTTCGATATCATCATTAGCAACCGTTTATACGTCCCACTGCTTGGCACGGGTCACTTCCAATGACAGGTTTGAAGAAGTTATAAGCCGCAAAGTCGAAATAAAAAAGGAAGGCTGTAATAAGAAAAGGGTATAAAAACAGGTAGAACGCTACAGAACTTTCCCTACTTAAGTACTAAAAACTTGAGAAAGACTTACCCCGAAAGGGCCGAGTTATACAATATTACTAAGTTAGAACGGTATTAAAATTGGCACATGATTTAGGTTAAGAACTGATAGAAGGATCAAAATTAGATGAGCAGCCCTGCTTCCTTCAGCGATTGAGCAGAGACTGACAATGGAAAGAAACAAAATGAGAATGACGAGGCAAAGAAATGTAAAAAAACATGTGGCCAGGAACCAGAGAAAAGGTGTTAAAATGGCGGAATAACGATGGAAGGAGGTCGCATCGTCACAGGTTTTAGGTCATAATCTGCCAGATGCGACCACAGATTTAATTAAAATGTTGTTTTCAATATTAGCGAGAAAACTGCTGTGACGATGCGATCTCCGTTGTCGTCATCCCACCTTTTTATCACCCTCTTTACCGTGGGCACTTTTAAAATTTTGCATTGTTTTGGAATTCCTTTTCCTTGGTCATTCTTACGTTGGTTCGTTCCGTCATTGCACTCATCAAAATTATCGAAGCGAAAGGACGTGCTTATCTATCGTCATGTAAAACTCCAATTCCACTTAAACTGTTCCTAAAGCATTAGATGTATATAAGCATATAGGCCCTCTTGGGCCTTTCTTTTCCTCTTCTGATAAATTTATGTGGACCGAGGCTTCTCTTTTAGCAAGTTTTTCTTCTTCTTTTAGGCTAGGCCACACTACTACTAAACATTTACAAATGTACATAACTTAGAAATCAAAGTCGTGGATTCAACCCGCCACAGAGATTCGAATCGTAGGCCGTTCAATTGAGAAACAGGATTTATTTTTCCAGTGGCGTAGTCAAAGTCATCAACTGCAGTGTCAATGTCCAAAAAAATGAGAAGCGAAGAAGAAGAAGAGAAGAAGTTTTCCTTTTTTTTTATGACACCCGACACACTTGCCCTTATCGGTTGCAGTACCGCTCAGAGCTTTGAATCGTAAAGGTCTGAGGGGGCACTGCCACTGCGCCCATCACCTTGACAAATAAGTTGACAAGTCCAGGAACCTGTAATTTCACCAGCAAACTTACATTAATGCTTGGTAGCAGAAATAGGTAACGTGGCAGTACTTCCTTGGACGAACTCTTTCATAAGACATTCTACTGCCACTTTAACTACTAGGTAACCACCGCTCAAAGTCTAAACAGGCAAATTATTTTTGTAATTACAATTTTTACCTGAAATTGTGCAACAAAACGACGTTACATAGAAGAAAAAAACTATGTTTTTAATTCAATGCCAAGTTTAATATGTGAAACAATAACAACCAATAAAACTAATAGCGCTCAATTGTTCTTTTTTTTAAAACGATTTGATTGTTTTAAGAAAACAATTTGTAACTGTCGTATTAAGTGATTGTTTTGGAGGTAAATATGATGAATGAATGCGGTATACAGATCTTGCCTGAGGCAAAGCAATTTTCAATGTTTTTTTTTAATGTTTTTGTATTGGGTAATTAAAAGAATACCCCTTTTTTGTCCACTTGTCAAGTATATAATAGTGTAATAAGTGCTTGTACTAATATATAATATAATTTTTGTTATGATAAAGAACCTCGTGAACCTTACCTATTTCTGCCGCCAAGGCGGAATGTGAGCATTATTGTAATCCGGTTTTGATGGATAAGGGTGCTGGTAAAATTACTGGCACATGCCATTTGTCAACTTATGTCTCGGGGTGACAGGCGTAGAGACAATATCTAAGTGACATTGCAATTACTATGGATAGGCGCGTAGTAAAACGTTTGAATTCCCCACCTCGCATTGGGTAGCTTGGCACACTATGGTCTAAACCATCGCTTGAGAGAAGACCCGTACCCAGCAGGTGGACGTATATGGACATGGGATGATACTGTTGTTGTATTGACAAATAAATCCATTTCATAAACACGCACAAAAAACCTTGTAAAGTAAAAGCTTTCTTGGAAAACACAAGCTGAATTCGACCTCAAAATGCTATCTTGCCCTTTTTAATAAATACGAAATCCTTATTAAACTTGTTTTTGTAAATCTCAATAATATTTGTAAGAACACAGATCTTTCTAAATAGTTTAAAATTTTGTAAACACAAGCAAAGGTCATAATCACGCGAACCAACAGCACGGTCTAAGCTATGTGCCACAGAATAGACAAAGTGGAAATGAAACTATTTTTTTGGTGTTCAGTTTTCTGACCAGCAGCATAACACTCTATAGTTTGTTTCAATCCATTCAGTAAAAGTATACAAACCGGCTTGATTAAAATTCTATGCAATCACTCAATAGATGGATTAACTGACAATATCGTGTGTATTTTGAAGATCTCGAAATAGTAATCTTTTTCTAACAATATTCTTTTAAATAACAACTTAACATCGTATTTAAAAAATATTAGTCCAAAAGTGAGGTAATTTTTCAAATGTAGAAAAGTGTCTATGGTTGCATAGCGCGAAAAACAAATCATTCAGTTCATTCAATTAAAGTGTTTGTAATCGATTTACTAATGTAAATCACAATCGAACAAGTAAGTAAGAGTGATTACACACGGCGACTTTGTTAGCGATGCAAACGCGCGCTCGTGAAACGCGTGATACAAACACGCGATTGGATTGCAATCGCATAACAATTCCAAGTGCAGTGATGCAATCCCGCGTTTGTATCGATGCAGTCGCGTGCTTGTATGCCGTTTGCATCGCTGCTTTAAAATCGCGCGCGTGTGTAAAAGTAGACGATTAGCGACTGCATCGCGTTTACATCGCTTTAGATTTAAAATTTAGAATTCGGAATATTCAAATTTACTTTTATAGATCATGTAAGAGAAACCATTAGTAAGTAGTATTACTTAGAACACCATGCACCAATTCTACATATGAAAATATCATCTCTCATTACCGAGCCACCATCAAATCACATATATTTTGTTAGTAATCAACAGCGAAATCGTAAAAAGAACTGTAGTTCCACCTGGTTCAATTAAACAAAATTAGTCATCAGTCATTTCTGAAGATGGAGTAAAATGACAGTTCACTTCGACTATCGACTGAGTGTTGGTTACACTTACGCAATACATAACCGAACCTTAGAATAATAACGCATAGAAACCTAGTCCGCACACGCTAAGTGAGGCAAATTGAAGCGCTCCCAAAGGGCCTACACGAGCGGGCGGGCCTTCAGTGCTCAAGGTCAACTTGCACCGCGAATAGCTCCAGAATTTTAGCTAAAAATGACGAAATGTGCGGTAAATGAGTGTAAAAATACGTCAGACAAACATAAAATAGATACTAACATCACATTCCACAAGGAAGTAACGCGTTTCAACTTGTATTATTTTTATATAAATATTCACTAAAACCGAAAATTAACCTACTACTAAAACTAGCCTACATGAATTTGATTTTTGCCTCACTTGTGACAGTTCGTTTGATATGAAACTATCATTCTATGCGTTATTATTCTAAGAGCGGAACTTGTTTTATTTGCATCATCATCGGCCCATTATTCGTCCAACTCCCAGGCACAGGTACATTTCAATTGTCAATTTCTGTAAGTTCACACATACTTACGCTGCATTTGGAACCTGTGTCTATTAAAAATACAAAGAGGCGACATGTTAGAGTTTTTCATTTTATTCAATATAGATAATCAAATCCGCCGGTTGTAATTAAAAATGTATATGAATAAAAACTCGATTTCGATACTAGTAGACCAACTGTCAAGTAAGAATAAAAAAGGCATTAACGCAAATTAGTAATCATTAGAACGTAACATACACAATTCAAACATTTTTGGCACAGTTTTACCTTATTTCATAATTTATCGATAAAACTGTCGACAACAAATACATAAGTATTTAAAATTTTATGAAAACTGACAATCCTATAAAGACAAACATAAAGACAGACAATAATTAATTGGTTTGTAAATGGCAGTACAACTGGCCATCACTAAACGGTCTATGGGCGGGTCAGTGATCTATTTGTTTACTTTTTCTGTGTAATCGATTGAAACGAACTTTAGAGAAATAACTTATTCCACATTTTGTACGCTCGTTGTGACTCATAAGCGTTATTTAAAAAATATGTTTCTACAAATATTCCGGTTTCCTGTACGTATTATATTATGGAGATCAAAATTAAAATTTCCTGCTACGCGGTTATTTCATGATAACCTTCCTGCATTCAAAAAGTCTCTAAAGTTTTTTATTTATTGTTTATTTTTACAAGATCTCATTTTTGAATTCTGTATACAGTTCTCGATGTCTTAATTTCATTTAATTACAAATAATACTGTTAATCTGTTTACTGTAATCTCTACCATTAAAATAAAATAAAGATAATAAACGGCATGTGATATAGATTGTGGTCGAACATTTTAATCTTAACGGTGGAATCGTGTGAAGAAGATTAGGTGGCAAGAATGCGTGCGCGTGCGTTCATCTGCGCTCGGAAATGGCGATTTAAACAATTTATTATTGAACAAATGCAAACACGTTTTAACGTGTAGCGATTATTGTGCGAAATAGCAGTTTTAGATTACTGCGTGTGATAAATGTCGAAGACAGTGAATAATGGATGGAGTTTAATTTTAACTGTATTAACTGCCAGGTGAAATGAAAATAATGTTAGCTTTATTCTGGCACTTGTTGAAACTTGTTTTCTGTTTTCACAAAAAAACTTTACTGGGTGCGATATCACGTTTAGTCGCAAATTGGTTTCAATCATAAGTCCACGCATACCTATAGAGTCGCAACTACATATCTTAATAATAATAATAACGCACACGTTCATTCAAATAGGAAAAACCTGTATCGCTGGTGCCATGGACACACACATAGACAACCACAAATTACACCCAAACTCACTAGAGAATTAAATGTAGGCCATACAATTATTTCTCCCGGCATGGGAATCTAACTGGGAATATGAGTGTGTACTGCATTATTAACTATCTCTCATCTTAAATCGTTTAGTAGCAACAGAGCTCCTTGTGAAAGAGTTCGTCCGGGGAAGCACGGCCATCTTACCTATTTCTGCCCCCAAGTAGTAATGTAAGCTTTACTGCTTTCCAGTTTTGAAGGATAAGGGTGCTGGTGAAAATACAGGCACATGAGACTTATCAATTTATGTCTCATAGTGACAGGCGCAGTTGCAGTGTCCTTCAGATCTTTGTGAATTGCACTGCAATGCCAGGCGCGCGACTAGTTCCGCCCGTCACAAGGTATCATAAAAAACAACCGAACAGTTATCAAACATGGCTTAAAACCTTCCTAACTAAATTAACCTTTAAAAAAAATTTCTTTGAGATCAGCAGGTCGATCAGCACTGAAACAGCAGAGAAATGTGTTATTGTTTTTAATAAAGTCTGGATTTTGTTCAATTTTATTAATTTATTTTAATGTAAGACATTGACTTACAAATAAATGGACGACGGGTCTAATACAAAAACCACGAAAAAAATGTCCCAAGTCAACCTATTTAAACGTAGTGACATGTAAAGGAATATGAAAAAGCTAAAACGTTGAATTTAAATTGTAATGTCATCGCAGTACCTACTGTCTAATTTTGCTTGCTTCGCTGTCAGTCGAACAAACGAACACTAGAGCGTGAATGACGCTCTGTATACGATTTTAACGCCCTATAACTTCGGACACTTTTTAGCGCGGACCCGACGTTCATACAATTGTAAGTCAATGATGTAAGACTAATACATTCCTATATTTTAGACCATTAAAGTCTTAAAAATGTATATAAAAGGATTTACATTTTTCTTATAATCTATTTCAGCGACTAACTCCGTAAACGCTGTTGGATACCGATATCGTATCCGAATCCGAATCGTCTGAATAGCTCGGAGAGCGCCCTTCGATTCGAGAATGATATCCAATCGAAGGATTCGGTTAAAATACCGAAGAGTTCTGAATCGGGGTATAGGAGGTCTACTACGAAGTACGATACTACGTGAAAATTAAACTCACATGAGAGCTATTGTTTCGAATTTTGAGATTACTTTTATAATAAAACTGACATGTGTAGTAGAGTGGTTTACACATCGCGACTTTTAACAAACGCGCGATTGTATCGCTACACTTGTGATTTATAAGCGATGGTATCGATGCAAACGCGCGACTGCATTGATACAGTCGCGTATATTGAGGTACGAACAATCTGTATAGGTTTATGCACAACATTTTGTTTTGTTAATTCTAAATTTAAAAGTGAAATTAATAAACACATTAAATAAATAAATTAGATAATTAATTCAAAACATGCATCGCGTTTACAGCGTTGCTTAAAGTCGCGCGTGTGTATAAAGGTAAACGATTAGGACTGCATTGCTTTTGCATCGCTGCTAAAACTCGTCGTGTGTAACCGCTCTTAAGTATGAGCTTCGTTGTCACGTAGTATCGTATATCACGGTAGACCTCCAGTTCATCAGTTTGGGAACTACGTTACATAGACTAAGGCTCGAACTCCCCTCTTTTTTGCATCGGTGATTAAAAATAACAAACACATTGCGTCATCATCCTTTTTTAACGTCAAGTATAAAATACCTGGACTAGATTTCTTGTCTTTGTCATATTAAACCTGCATTAACGATATATACAACACGTTTTTCTAGTTCATTAAGTATCAAAATGCATAATATTGCATCACTATCATGCACAAATTGACGTGGGAAGGCCGCCAATGCTCGTACGTTGCCTCATGCGGTCTTCCTTAATAGAACTTCTGCATCCGGCTTTGGACGAGTGAGAAATATAGATGTTGTTATTGATTTTGAACAAAAAATAGTTTTTCCACCAGATAAATATTGTGCGAAACATGACATGGATAAGAAAGGTGTGAGTATGGAAAAGACGGTTGATAGGGGGAGTGGAAAAAAATAAATGTCGTGCCGACCCCACTTAGCGTGGGATAAAGGCAGGAAGAAGAAGAAATATTTTCGGTTAGATTCAATAGGAAAATATAAGAGCTAGTGACTGAGCTGAACATAATTTGGGAGATAAAATTAGCTCGACTTTTTTGGCTGGGGTATTTGGAAAGAATGGGAAGGGATATGATTTTGTTTAGTTTAGTAGCAATAGAGTCAATTCCTTATGAAACAGTTCCAGGGAAATATTGCCAACTTACCTATTTGTACCGTCAAGCAGTTAACGTGATTATGAATAAGAATGCTTGTATGGTAACGAAGGAAGAAAAATGGAAACTATTCACACATCTATAGGATAGACGAAAGCTCCAAAAGGAGCAGTCTCGCGATTTTGTCTTTTTAAGAAATGAGAACCGTACCTACAGGTTTACAGCATCACCGCCAAATACAGAACAAGCACCACGTAACTTAAACTGATTGATGAAGCTCTACCACTACAGGTGGTAGTGATTACACCCGCCAATAGGTCTTCTTGAATGACATATTTGACATTACAAACAGTGCGAAATTTAAATGAAGAACTTACACGAATATAAAAACCGTATAATGCTGGTGAAATTACAGGCACGAACAAGTTGTGCGTCTGGTGGTAAGCAACGTGCCTGTCCTTAACAGTTGCAGTGTCACATGAAATTTAAATCACAAAGACCTGAGGGGCACTGCCCCTGCACACCGTCACCCTGACATATAAGTTGACAAGTGCCATGTGACTGTAATTTCACTAACACCCTAATGTTCACATTACTGTTTTTATATATAGGTAATTGGTACATATAATTTTGTTTGCGCCATCTCAGAGTTGCGTTATTGTCTAATTTGGGTGCGTTCGTAAACTGTTTAGGGTTTACAATAACAAATATAATTGATTATAATTATTAATACAAAGATCCAACACTAAGAAAAATTTCTTCAGTTTAGTTGGATTCGAACCAGTACATTCAGCGTGTGGTGCCCGATTGATTCTTTTTATAAATAATTATAACAAACTACTTAGTGGAGTAATTTCACAAAAGTAATTGAATAACATGGTGAAAACATCGTGATATTCAATAAAGTTAATGTTAGTACAAATATGGTTGAATTTAAAAAAAAAATCTCAATGTTCTCAAAATGTTCCCAAAATTTCCTTAAAAACAAAAGTTACTTACGTATTGTAGACTAGGCAATATGATTTGTATTAGAAATACTAGCTGAATGAATGTAGATTTGTATTTAGATTTATATACAAAAATAGTATTGTAAAAAAATGAATATGGGGGTTCTCAAGCTGAAAATACGCAGTGAACATTTATTCATGAATATAATCCTCGTTTATCATTGAAAAATGCCTCTCGCTACACAATTTCACGACTACGCCCTTTACAGAATCACGCGAGAGAGTGAAAAGTTACGAAAAATATAAGAAAAGTAACCATCTGGCAACACGGGTGATCATCTCCGCACGTATATTATGACGTTTGCGCATTCGAGACAAATCATGGGTTTTTTTATCGTATACTCAGTGATGGGAGGAACAAATCGTGCGCCTGTTGGTAAGCGACACGCCTGCTCATAACAGTTGCAGTGCAACTCGGAACTATAAATCGCAAAGATCAGAGGGGCACTGGCACTGCGCCCATCACCCTGAGACATAAGTTGAAAAGTCCCATGTGCCTGTAATTTCACCAGCAACCTTACCCTTCCAAACCGGACCGCAGTAATGTCCACATTACTACTTGGCGGCAGAAATAGGTAAGGTGGTAGTACTTCCCTAGACGAACTCTTTCACAAGGAGCTCTACTGCTACTTATATATTAATAAACAATTTTTTTTTTTAATTCCCGCAACACGGCTTATCCAAACCTAACGCATGCAGGATTTCATTGAACCAATTAGCTGTCAAACAGCAGTCTTCTACAATAGAAGTTTTGACACTAAACGTCGATTTGTAAAAAACATCTTATACTGATCACGAACATCGTGTGCCATATGACCTGACGTACCTCATAGCCATCAGTGTATGATGATCTTCTTTTAATACTGATATAGTTGTAGCATATCTAACTGTCAGTTTGTTTCGTCGCTGTTGCGATTTCAAATAGGTCTCAAAACTGAAAAAGATTCCTATTCATGTGAAGAAAGTTACATTTAGTTGCAGCTCCCTGTGAGTTGGTCCAGGGAAATACTATCACCTTCTCTATTAATCTGAGCTTTGTCCGTTTCGGTCTTGATGGGTAAGATTGCTGGTGAAATTACAAGCACACGGGTCTTCTCAACACTGTGTTCCTCAGATCTTTGCGGTTTAAATCTCTAAGTGGCAGTGTAAAGTTTTATAATACTAACTACCTTGCAGGACTATATTACTAACTTCATAAACTTTTGTTCTATAACATTTGACAAAACATAATAAATTTACCAAAAAAATATACAAGTATTTGTTGTACTATCTGAAAATTTTTAGACCTATATTTATTAGAATAAGTTCAAACGAGCAAGCGATTCCACCCGCCCGTCCTATACAGGGTTATTATTTAGAGCGATCTATTTAAATCTATTTATTTTTGTATGAAAGTAAAATCAGATGAATTATTGAAAGTCATGGAACAAAAGTTATTGTTATTATTTTAAAAATACTCTGTATATACTTAACTTCAAAATTATATGTAGGTATATCAAGTACATACACGTCTTGGCGCATTGAAAATTCCTCTCAGCTCTGCCTACTTCGGCTTTACCTTTTCATTTGTGTCTCTTCACGACTTTTTGGGTTGATACCTATGTACGCAGTTCAAACTGCTGAGTACAGGCCTCTGGGAAGACTATCTGGCCAAAACTGATCCAATGCGGGTTGAAAATTTCAGACGTACGTAATTCAAAAATTTTTAATTCTCTCCAAAATACAGATTTCATCGCAATCATGAATAAGTAATACGTCACCATTATAAATTAGTAATCATAAAAGAAGAGGAGAATTATAAGTCCAGATCCAGTTCCAGGAGATAAACCGTTAATAAAATTACATGCACGTACAGTCAGAGTTTAGAACTAGTCAAACTATTGGACTGATTGGTATTGACCGAGACCCACACAGGCGTGGTGATCAACAAAGTAAATCATGGTGCCTTATTAGCTTTCACGCACACAGAGCTAATCGTTGTAATGCAATAAGAGCTTAAGT
>NW_020653852.1:19854114-19912518 GCF_003589595.1 Hyposmocoma kahamanoa | reverse complement strand
TACCACAAACACCCACACCAAAGATAGTTTCTATATTGACCCGGCCGGGGATCGAATCTGGGACCTTAGAGATGGTGACAAAAAATCGTGGCCACAGAGGCCGTCAAACGTTTTGCAGCATATTTTATTTTAACAACAATGATATTATAAAATAAAAATTCACGTATCACGTACAAACGTACGTGGCGTAAATTGGAATTTTCTTTGATACATTAACAATAAGCTTTTTAAATTCATAACTTTTGTAACTATAGTGAAAAATAATTAATATTAGATATAACTGGATGACGACATTACCATCTCAGTCATTCGTGATCATGCGACCTGAAAACCCGAAACGTCGGTTTGTTAGAAGAAAACAAAACAAACAAAGTATATAAAGCTTCAGATGGAAAGTAAATAAATGTATGATACTTGAAACAAAGTTCGTTCTCAGACAACTATATTATAAAAGCAACGTTTTGCTCACGATTTCGTCCGACAAGATATCGTCGTGTTATTTCTCGCCAAACTGCGGTTATAAATCGGTTAAACATTTTATTATAATTACATTCGAAGCATATTTTTGTACGTAGGTGTTTTACAGACACGTATAAATTTTAATTCATAATAATTAACACCGTTGTGTCTAATAAATAAGATAACAATCTAAAAAAAAAATTTTAGTATCCATAAAAAGACAGTTAAGTTCAAGTTACTTCTCAATGGGTCATAAATAAATCCTTTAATGTGCTCACTAGAGGATACTGTAAAATATCTAATTAAGTGTTTTAACGTAGGTACACTAGTGAAGTCATTAATATTATAAAAACGTAAGTAATAACATAAATAACGAGCCTTATACGCCACCTAGGCCTACGGTGGGATCGGGCTTGGCCTGAGTCGCTTTCAGATTACGGAGTGCGCTTATGCTCATCGGTGGCACAGTGATTAGTATTATGGGCGCTTGATGAGGAGGTTCCAGACTCGATCCCTGATTTGATTCCTTATTTGAGCCAATTTATGAAAAAACATTATTAAGTTGGTTCTGGTCAGGGTATTCTAGGTATTGCCCTCAGAATTATCGTTACCCTGGTACTCATAGTACAGGAAATTTGAGACCAGAAATTTGGAGTGATTGACTGGCATTTTTTCCCTAAATACTTCTCTTTTTGGCATTGCTTTCAAGAAAATAGAATCTAACAGAGAGACTTTCGAGAAACAACAACGCTATAAGTTGTATACGTAAATAAGATATTATTTCCACTACATCGGGAAGTATGCCTTACTCATAGCCTCGTACCAGGGAAACCCTGTATCGCGGGTACCATGGAGACATACATAGACAGCCAGTTAATATGGGAATCAAATCCGGAACCTCTGCATGACAGTCCAGGGTGGTAACCGTTCGGCCGGGGAAGCAGTTATTAATTAGTTTAGTAGCAGTAGAGGTCGTTGTGAAAGAGTTCATCCATGGAAGTACCTTACCTGTTTCTGCCGCCAAGCAGTAATGTGAGCATTACTACGTTTCGGTTTTGACAGGTATACTCAAATATTTGTGATTTAAAGCTCTGAGTGGCACTGCAACTGTTATCGCTATATGTCACTTATGATCATAATTTTATTATGAATATGATCATATGATCTGAAGGAAAACCAATAAGAAAAAAGGATGTCGAAGAAAGTTCTAAATCAATGGAAAACGTGTGAAGCATTTCCGCCTGCATCGGGCCAATACGGCACCTAAAAAAGATGCACTTATAAATTTATTAAAAACATGAGATACCATATTTCATCTCAAAAACCCACGAGCACAAAATAATTAATGCATCGGCAATATCGATCACAAAATTGTGCAAGAAACTCACACACGTAAACTTAGTGGGAATCTTCGTACAGTCAAAGGTTAGGACCGTGAGTGCAACTTACCTAAACACTTTGAACGAACGAATTCTGTAATCATATAAATAGGGTACAGTTATCTGAACAAGCACATTCGGTGTTCATCCTTAAGCAAAACAACAGCTGAGATGAAGCTGGTAATAAAATAATATAATAAAAATAATAATATGTCATTAAACAATTATCCGAATTGCCTGTTATATGGCTCTCACAGTCAAGTTGCTCAATTTTGACATTTGAAAACATTGAAGTGACAAGTAGAGATTAAATTTTAAAATCATAGTTTTCTAAGGAATTTTGACCTTATTTTCACGTGACGGTGACTTAAATGTCTATAATTTTAGATTTTGATTAATTGCGCTCGTTGTCGTAATTAACAAGGATTTTTTTAGTGTCAGTGATTGTGTTATGTTCCGCAAGTTCGGACTAAATTGGTTCATTGTCTAAGCATCTTTACGATGAGAGGAATCCCGTATCTTATCTTAATCTTCATCGATTGAATTGCAAGTTAATTGAAAAATGGGAGCAACTTTTAAGTTACAATAAATTTTGTTTCAAAACTTACTTGCCTTAGGCGAAGTTCTATATATTATATTAATATTGTGTGTCAACTATATTAATGCGAACTGTTCTAAGAGAGCGCCAGTATCCTATTGAATTTGAAGAGTTATTTATTTATTAAAGTGAAATGCTCAAGATCTTTATTTCTTTCCAGCTTATAATCTTATCAGTATTAGCATGCAGCTATGCAGCGAAGTTGGACAGAACATACCTTCCACCTGCTAACGCAGCAACTGCTGGCGGCGGCCCTGGATCCCTGACAGCTCCTGCTGGACCTTCTGGACCTTCCAGTGCTGGATCTAGACAGACAGGCAGTGGTGGATTTGGCCAATCCTCTGGTGGATTCAACCAACCATCAGCTCTGCCAGGTGCATCGGGTACAAGTGGTTTTGGACAAAGCAACCCACAAGGCCAGTCTACCTTCAGTCAATCTTCAGGACCATCAGGATTTGGACAGTCCGGCCAGTCAGGATCTACTGGCCCATCTGGTCAAAGATTTGGTCAGACTCAAGGATTTGGACAGGCAGGCCAATCAGGATCGACTGGCCCATCTGGACAAACATTCAGTCAGACTCAAGGATTTGAACAAGCACCGTCGGGTTTCGGTCAACCCCAGGGTGGATTTTCAGGCACAGCTGGCTCTCAACCTCAGCGGGCTCAAGCTGATGCTGATAGAAATGCTGAAATCTTGAGATACGATAACCAAAACGACGGTGAAACTTTTTCGTACAGCTTCGAAACATCGAATGGAATTTCTGCTGAAGAATCTGGTGTTGCAACTAATGGTGTCCAGGCTCAAGGTGGTTATTCGTACGTTGGTGACGACGGTCAGACCTACAGAATCACATACACTGCCGATGAGAATGGTTTCGTACCCCAGGGAGACCACTTGCCTACTCCTCATCCCATTCCTGAAGAAATTCTGCGGTCCATCGAACAGAACGCTCGAGCTGCTGCTGCTGGTACACAAGAGGGTAATTTCGTTTATTAAAATATTCGTCAATCAAACTTCCATAAAACTGCAATTTATTAATTGCAATTACATTATTACTCTTCCTTGTTTTCTTTCTGTAAACCACTATAATATTATGGCTTTGGAAAATATAGGTTCTTGTTTTGTAAACGAACAATGCAATATAATATATAGTACTAATGATATTTGCAATTACTTCTGTGACAGAATTACACACATTTTTGTGTTTAAATTAAAAAAGTTTTTAATTCAAGCTTTATTTATTTCCAGGAGCTTACAATCCCGAAGAAGATAACCAGTCGCCGCAAGCTTACAATGCTGGTTCACTTAATTACCAGGGTCAAGGTCAAGCTCAAGGTGCATATAATCAGCCTCAAATTAGTCAAGGAAACCAAGGTGGATTCAATCGACCTCAAGGCGGTCAGAGCAGTCAAGGCGGTTCTTATCAAGGACAAACTACTCAGCAGTCTGGTGGTGCCACTGGTTTCACTCCTTCTAGCTCTAAACCTGGTACTCAAGGACCTGGATTCAATCAGGGATCTTCCGGACAGTTCAACCAACAAGGAAATTTTGCCCCGTCTGGACAACAAAGTTTCCCTGGTCGTTCTCAAGCAGGAGGTCGTGGCTCCCAATTTCAGGGTGGTGATTCTGGTTACCAATATAATCGTCCTCAGACCACTCAGCAGACCCAAGGCTCTAGTGGTCAGTATCGCCCACAATTTAACCAAGCTTCTCAGTCTGGATCTCAGGGACCTTTCAACAGGCCTTCTAGTTCTGGATCTTTTACACCTTCAGACTCTGCTCAGGGATCTCGTCCTCAGGCCTCTAATAGACCTCAATCAGGCACACAGGGATCGTCTGGACCTTCTTTCAGACCTTCTGGATCCAACCAAGGACTTTTCAGTCCTTCTGGTTCCAGCCAGGGAAATGTAGGCCCTTCTAGCTCCACCCAGGGATCGTTCAGAACTCCTGGTTCTAGTCAAGGGTCACTCAGCCCTTCTGGATCCAACCAAGGATCGTTCAGTCCTTCTGCTTCAAGCCAGAATACATTCAGGCCTTCCACCCAATCTGGATCTTCTATGTCTGGTCAGGGCTACCAATACAATCGCCCAGGGTCTCAAGATTCCGGCGCTCCCTCTTTTAACACTTCTGCTGGATCTCGTGCCCAAGGTGGATTGAACGGTCAGGGAAACCCTGGTTCCCAAAACCGTTTACCCGGCCAAGGTCAGATTGGTTCCCGTCCAGGAAACCAAGCTAGTGCTCAGGGTGGTTTTCCAGGAGCACAAGGAGCTCAAGGCCCTGCCTTCGGAGGTCCTCGCCAGCCACCTAGCTTCAGCGAAGAAGAAGGCTACAAATACTAAACCAAAGCTTTTATTATTTAATTTTAAACCGGCATTATAAAATAAAAAAAAAATAGGAAATAATTTTGTACAAATTGTATAGAATTGTAAAACAATATGGAGTATCACTATGTGATTGAATGTAAATGGGATTTTAAATAAATGAAGCAAAGTACATTCCTATCGTCTTATTTTCTTTTAGAAGATCCAATTTTTATTTTGTATTTTGATATCAATATTCTTATTTATTGTTATCTTTGCGAAAGTTGTTTGTTATTTAATATTTGTTATTTGCGAAGGTGGTAAACCAGCTTAAATTTATTTAGATATTTTTACTATACTGTGAGTAATCAAATGATCAAAAGATACAGATCCAAATGTTACACAAACTATAAGTTTTATAAAGACAGCCCCTTTTTAGAAATTTTTGACCAGAATGAGCAATACATGTAAACATGATGTTTCAAGTCGAATTATGAAATAAAAATAATACAACTAAATTTAAAAACTAGATTAATGCTGTCATGAAAATAGGACATCGTGAAAGACCAGGTCAAAAGATCCAAGAGTAACCGAGAGTGTCAGAGCCTAATCAAATGACTGATGAAATCGAAGTAAGTGAAAGTGGAATATCGGGAATGCAGTTTGAGTGTGAAGCAGCGTGTGACGCCTACGGGAATATTCTAATGGTAACAGGGATGTCCACATCATAACACATATTAAAAGTCAAAATCTTCCCACATTGACTGAACAAAGATAAATGGTCATTCGGCAGCCTAATGGTTGGGTATGGTGTCGTACTACATGCCTGCTTTTGAAACACGTCAATCATTGTTTGGTTTAAAAACGTTGCATAACGTTACACATGTAGTCATTACCAGCATACCTATCTTAATTTGTTTAAAGGTTTCCTAATGCACGTGGAATTCTTAAAAGGTAAGTGTATCATGTTTCAAACATTCAAATCTTTGAACGACAGAAACCAACGAATCCAGATATTTTTCTTTGTGGTTGTTAAACTTTGTATCAATGGTAACAATAAAATGCTAAAAACTTTTTTTATACCACATTTTACGAAAAATTCATTAATTTCAACTTAAACTCTAGTAACGTCTTTTTCAACCCTATGATTATCTTAACATCTTCCGACATTATAAACAACGCGGAAAAACAATCCTCGTGTATTTATTTTTTTGACTTAATTGCTTAAGTCTTCGGATCGTAGTACTGATGATTTCAAGTATAATTGGTTTACTTATGCAATATGAAACAATTTCGAATTTATACTTAGTGAAAAAACATCGCGAGTTTATGCTAATTAATATTTCAAATCAAATCAATATATTAACGAATTTAATTGGAACTAAAGGAGCCTCCCCGCGCGGCTCACCATTCCTTTCCTGAATATCTGGCGTATCTTGGACAACAATATGGATGGCAAGCATTATGGTGTATACCATCAATACGAGAAAAAGAAGAAGAAATTAAAATTTAGCACAAACTAGGAATTAATACTATCACGCTTGCCTCCCTCTACCTTTACTTTAGAAGCAACGGCTTAGTGGTGGCAACCGTTAGATGTGCAATGCACAACAGCTCCGGTATCTATCTGGAAAATAGGGACGAACCTCTTGAGAAACGGATGAAGTCCGTGACATCGAACCGTGATAACCCTATACAAGGGCTGATCCGGGATCAGGAACTGAACTTATAAGGTTAAGTTCCTATCCGGTGCTTGCATAGGTTATATAGTCCGTCCCGCATGACCAAGAGGTTGATAAGGAATGTCACTATAATCTCAACACTTGTCGATACATACGGAACTACCTCTCTGTGTGTATTATTACAAGTAGCAGTAGAACTCCTTGTGAAAGAGTTCGTCCAGGGTAGTACTGCCACCTTACCTATTTCTGCCGCCAAGCAGTAATGTCAGCATTACTGTGTTCCGGTTTTGAAGGGTTAAAGGTACTGGTGAAATTACAGGCACATGGGACTTGTCAACTTATGTCTCAGGGTGACGGGCGCTGTGGCAGTGCCCCTCAGATATTTACGATTTAAAGCACAGTTGCTACTGCAACTGTTATGGAGAGGCGTGTAGCTTAACTATCAGGCACACGACTTGTTCGTCCCGTCACTTGATATTGTAAAAAAAAGTATTGGTCATACTTGCGCACTTGTGTGTTTCATGTTGTCATTTTATATACAGCAACTAATTTAGGAGCATCCTCCATCTGCTTGATAAAATGTACGTTGAGATCGACCTTTTCACCAAGATTTTGAATGTTTGAGACATGATACACTGCCTTTAGGATTTCCACGTGTAGTAACAATAATAAACTAGCGTAAATGTTCGCATTTTAATTAGTTAACATTCTCTTTCACATTTAGCTGTCAAATTCTTTATAATGTATTTGCAATAAATGAAACGATTTATCAACTGTAATAAACAATTAGTCAAGAAGTGGTTGATAAAAAGCGCCATACTAAGCACGCAGATGTTATATTGCCTTAATAATATTATATTTAAGCTAGAGGTTTATAAGTTTCACTTCAACAAAAATAAGTAAAAACATACTATGTCAAAATGCGCAACAGAGATTTTTACTATAAGTAATACATACACATACACGTACATAATCTTTTATGTGATTTATTCTGTTAGTGAATAAATGAATGATATTGGTTTTGTACTTACATGTTCAAGTCAGTCGAACCTGTATTGTGATAAATACAGATTCATTGACATTTCTTGAGAAAATCGAGAAAGAACTTTAAGGATTACTTTTTGTGAATGAATATTTTGTTAACATTAAATTTATCCCTTAATTAGTTCGATATAATACAAGTTTTAACATATACCTATGATTTACCATTATCGTCTCGCTTTGCAGGCGTCTTGTAATAATATAATAATATTTGTTGAATATTTTGTAGTTTAGTAGTTTTTTTTAATTTTAATATATTAGGGTAAATAGATTTTTGGTCTGTTTGTTATAATTTGAAACTAGGCTGAACGTACGTAAATCTAAGCCATTTTAGAAGATCTCTCTGCTGTCAAAATTGCCTGTATCTTTCGTGGCTTGCCTGCTGCATTATGCCGTGTTAATTTTACAAATGTTTTGGTTTTAATTCTAAATTAGCAAAACAAGTAGCAACCAGCCCTCTACACTTAACAATAATGTGCCAGAAAGTCACAACAATTCCCCTGGTCTCTAACGATGGAATTCCCTGTACTATGAGTACCAGAGTACCTAACGGAATTCACTCTGAATCCAGATCATCCAAACTAGAACTAATTTTGAAAAGGTCATGTCTCAAATTTGTTTAGTAACTCCAAATGGTGGCACTTCACATGACTTTTTGTATTTGCGTATTTGATATACTTGGCAAACAATAGATGGCATGTGTGCCAAAGTATTTGCTTTGTTTGCATATTCGACAAATACAGCAAACACCAAACACGCGTTACCGCGCGCTGGTCGGTTTCTCGAAGCATCAAAGGAGTCAAATAGGCGTGCGCCCACGGAACTAAAAAACATTGGAAGTGACTTAAGCGATTACTACCAGAACCGATGTCGCCACAAGTCACACATTCTTAATTTTAAACACTACAAAATCTTTATATTCATTAGACGTGGTTTCAAATTTAAAAAGAAGTAACAATTCTGGATTGTTAATACAATTTAAACTTTACCCTGTTGGTATATCGTTGAAAGTTCAACACCATCAATATCTATTGTTGCAAGTTACGACGTTTTAATATTATGTTGAAATAGCTATCAATGTGCTGCCATCTAGCGGTTAATTGCTAAACTACGACGAATTGGACTTATTAATTTAGTTCTCCAAGGGAAGAAGCGACGTTTCTTGTAACAAAAAAATATTGGGATAAACAGAAAATTGAAAATTTATTAAAATAAAACTTTCTGATTGGTGCAGCTACCATTTTTGCATCCCAGAACAGCACAATGAGGTATTTTTCTGGGATTTTAGAGAATTTGCACGAAAGAATAACATAACCATACCATACATAGCGAAAATGGTGAACTCAAATAGTCCTTTCGAGACATATAGTTGGCACGCGTCAGACGCTAACTAACTACTTCTGCTATATTTATTGTTCTGTACCACCCCCCGTCCCGCGCCAGCGCTCGGTGTGTTGTCGTCCATATAAATACGCCGCGGTCCCGACTCGACCCGCACCCGACCCGCACCCGGTTTCAGTGTGTTTCACGCTTAAATCGCTTTGAGCCCCGACCGTGTAGACGGGCCTTCAAGGATGCACCAACGTGTTGTCGATAATCGAGCTAGTAAATTTATATTGCAAGGTAATCACCTTCCAACTAGGCTATCATTACCTGATTGATATTATTCAAATATACTCACAGGCTATAAAAACTGACAGCTTACAGAATATACTGTCGACTGCATAGGAAAAACCAAATTGCAAATAATTTATTCATACACTTTATATTTAGGTAATAATTTAGCCTGTAATATATATATGTATGATACCGGCTTAGCGCGTACTGCATCCGATTCGTATTCATTCTGGATCCGAGACTGTACAAATCTAGAAAACTCGGACCCGGACTTCGAAAGTCACTTGTGCACTAAGTCGAATCCACGAAAATACGAATTTCACTTGTACACCTAGGCGACTCATCTGTAGAACAAAGACTTATGTGCAAGACTGCTTATTCTCAGGACACTGTACATTTAGTTCGTTGTTCTTAGCAATTTTTTTTTAACACACACACTCAACGTAGCCCCGCTTTAGGAAAACGCTGTGTACATATAGACAACCACAAATTACACCCAAACTCCGAGAGAAATAAATGTAGGCCATACAAATATTTCTCTAGCCCGGTCACGGAGGTAGCTATGGATATCAACAGGCTGATTTTAATTCAAAGTGTCTCAAAATCAGATGGTTTCCGAGCGAGAAGATGAACCTGATTCCTACTATATTTTGCCAGTTGTGAATCGCAATTATGCGCCTCGAATCGGAAGAGACGCAATTTCCGATCGGAAGAGGCATTCAAAATCAAGCTGCAGATCAACCGTTGTTCGATTTTATATTTCCGAAACGAATATGATATCAAAATTCTGAAAACACCTATTATATATTATTTTGAATAACGAGATTATGTATTTATCATATTTTCGTTGTATAATGACATCGGACTCTGTTCTTCGGATGAGTCGAAAGATACGTGGAACCCTGTCACATTTCGAACCGTCATTTCTCGGATACGAATATATACGGGCGTAGTGCGCAAATGCTCTTAATTTACATGTCGAACATCGATTGAAGGACTGACAAACGCGGATTGAAAGATTAAGTCAAGTTATTTTGAACCGACTTCAAAAAAGGAGGAGGTTCTCAATTCGATTGTACGTTTTTGAGTATGTATTCCGACATTTGTGAACCGATTTCAAAGATTTCTTTTTCTTGGAAATGGGGAACTTAAATACTAGTGGTCTCATACAAATTTGAAGAATATATTCCACCTCCAAGAACGTCAAAATAGGGGAAGAATCCGGTTACAAATTTTACGAATTTTTGTATGTGCTTGTTGCAGATCTTTATTTTTGGTTTTAACGACTCTTTTAAGTTGTCATTATTAGCTAATTATCTTATTTGCGGTAAAGAACTTAACCGGAAAGGTGTAATAAAAAAAGTTTCAGTTTTTCATGTTAATATTATGCTTTTAAGAAAAAAAGATACGAAATTAATTGAAACGCTTTATTTCACACAAAAACAGCAGAGACAATACACAGTCAAAGTGAAAAGTACAAACAGGCGACCTTGCGAATTATTACGTATTAATTTCATTTCCAATGTATAAGAAAGTATTATTTTCTTCGACATAATAGAACCTGTGTCTTTGCCAAAATAGGGCTACCGCTCCACCAGAAAGTCGATGCCACCAATGAACACGATGCCACCTTATTTTTTTGGTCATTTTGTGTTATTTTTTACACATTTATTCACTAATAGTATCATCTCCGAATTTTGGAAATAATAAAGAAAAAGAAAACAAAATTCGAAAAAAATAACAAAAAACGGATTTTGGGAAAAAAATAAAGCAACAAAAAACAAAATAAAAATTTCTTGGCTCCTAGCACTAATTGGAGGTATCGATCTTAATTAAGATGAAACACGTATATTATTACAGTCCAGCTCTAGCGGCAGTAGTAGCTGGCAACTTTTAACCACCTGAGGTTTGACAGACGCGAATGGAAAGCTCGTTAGCAGCGAGCTTCACCTGTGGCGCCCAGAGTCCCAGATGTAGTTAACAATAATTCTTATAACAATAGACATAAGTACACTTATTACTGAAAGTCCTCGAAGATGCTGTCTTTGACATTTTACAAATCTAATAATCTAAAAGCATTGCAAAATCATTCCGTTTACTGTTTATAAGAAGAAGATTACTATTGACATTTAAAATAGATCGTTTGATTGTTATTTGTGATCTAAGAATGGGCATGACAGCGTATCGATCATAATATAATTTGAACTTATAGGTACGCACTTATCGTTACAATGAAATAGTGGATTTATTTCATTTTAATGAGTAAGATGGCCTACCGATTCAATCTCTATTGTAGAGAAACATGACCGCTTAGAAGATCTGTTCACTTTGACCCTGAAAAAATCGTAACATATTAACGTAAAAAATACAGTAGAATTGAGAACCTCCTCCTTTATTGAAGTCGGTTAAAAGTTAACTATTTTATTCATATAATCCCTACTCTCTTTTTGTGTGGTCAGAATACCCTATTGCTTATTAATCTATGATATTTAAGTGTTGTGCCTTTTTGAATTTGGAAAAAACATGAAGTTGGAATACCGCATCTAGTACGTTAGTACATAGATGATGAAAAGTTTCTTTTTCCATATACCCTATGCCTACATAAACGAATTCGCCCGCTTGCCAGAACAACGTGTTGTCTCTAATACATTGACATATATAAATATCACGTTGCTCTGGCAAATGGGCGACTAGCGATACATTTGAACGCGATATGTTCCTTTTAATGAAAATGAAAATAGCATTGTTTTGTTTTTTCAAAGATACTATTAGGCCGTTTACAGGTCCCATGGTCTCAAATAAAACAGTTTCATTTTCGAAGTGTACCAATTTTTTAATAATAATAATTTACAATTAGCGTTTAAAAGATTCATTTCAAACCTGTTCAAACATCCTGTTATGATACATTCATTCTCTAGCACAATATTGATGGCACAAATTACAAACATTTTTTATAACATTAAAACATGTTAATTTAAGTAGTAAAACTTTATGATGAAGAGTGGCAAACCTACAATGGATTGGTACATATATCTAAATATCGTCTGTGGAAAGGCGCAAGTACTAAAGCGCCATTTTAGCCTTTTGGAGGTTAGTAATTTCGCCTTTCCAAAGACGATGTTATATACATGGAAGTATCCTCAATATTGGAAATACATTGCCAGCCGTGAGATATTATTATGATCTTAAGTAAGAGACGGGATGAACGAATCGTGTGTCTAGTGATAATCAATTCACCTATCCATAACAGTTGCAGTGCCACTCAGAGCGTTAAATCGCAAAGCTCTTCGGGGTACTGGCACTGCGCCCGGCAACCTGACACATAAGTTAAGAAGTCTCATATGTCTGCAATTTCACCAGCACCCATGCCCTACCAAACCGGAACGCAGTAATGTCACATTACTGCTTGGCGGCAGATATGCGTAAGGTGGCAGTACTTCTCTGTACAAACTCTGTCAGAGCGTGTACTCTGGGTCTGAATCATTACTAAAAAAATAATCACAATTTAAGGCGCATTTAGATGGAGAGATATTCTAGTCTGGAAGATACGATTATCGAAAGAATATTAAAAAAATCCTCATCTAAACATTTGCCATTATTGCCATTCCACGTGAGCGATATTCACCTCGCCTTTGAATATTGAACGTCTCCGTGTAAACAGAACTTGAAAGCAAAAATCGTATTTCCGGTTTGTGTGCCAGCCAGTTGCTACCATGAGTGCAGTGCGCGAGGGTGTTTTGATTATCACTGCTTTTCTGAGACAAAAATTAATGAAACGAGACTGGAAAAAATTTTCGGTTAAGGAATGTTATAAAAAAAAAAATCGAATAAGAATCTCTTTACAACATATTCTCTGTGTAAAAAGTCGAGGGGGCAATTAAGTTGCTTGCGAATCTCGTATGACATAATCGTAGGCGAGATTAGTTCTTGCCTGAATGTAAACATTATGATACGATAATCTTATGGCGATTATAGCTTGCGATAATCGCGTACGATTTTTCGTCAAGAAGCGTGCGATAAACTCTCTCGATCTAAAGGTCCTTTATGAAGTCCCGCACAATTTAACTAAGATCCCTATTAGATTTAACAAACAAACAAAAAAGAGAAAAAATCGTCAGTGGTTCGTTACAAATATTATGAAACGACTCCGTTAAAATGTGATGAAACTTTAATTACGGAGGCTGTATCGTGTGAAGACGAGTTACTTGAGGTATAGTGCGGTTGCTGTGTTTTGGCTTACCAAATATATATTTAATATTATTTTCATCATACTCGCACGTAAATAATATGATTGCATGCACGCTAACTTGACAATAATATCCTAAATAAAACTCTCGGGCTTTTTTTCTTCTCATTACAGCCATGGTCGGTGTAATGAGAAGAAAAAAGTGACCCCACACTAGGGAAACCCTGTATCGCGGATGTCATGGACACACTGGACACACACACATCGACACCGCTAATTACACCAAAACTCACGAGAGAAATGAATGTAGGCTATACAAATATTTCACTCGCTTCCCGAAACCGGGACCTGTTCGTGGCAGACCAGCATGGTAGAAGGCAATGCGAGTGGAGAAGGCGGGAGACACTGTGAAAGCGCTGCTGGTGCTGTTGGTGGATTGGCACCGCTTAAGCACATCGTGTCGATTATAATGTAGCCGCTTGGGATGTTCTGGCAAAATAATGGAACAATTCAAAATTTAAATATGAGTGGCCAGGAACCGGAGAAAGGCGATAAAAAGGTGGAATGACGATGTAACGAGGTCACGCCGTCACAACGCCTAGTCGATAAATACAAGTAACAAACTCTAGTAATTAATTTAAACAGATTCACGAGTTTTAAGCTCGTCACTAAAACTCTAGTTAAATATTATTAGTTACTAATTTTAAACCATGAATTGTTTTTTTTATAAAGCAGCAATAAAGAAATTGGTTGCACCGTCTTCCACGTTACCTTCGGAAAGCTTGATCATAACGAAGAAGTCATTAATATCAACTCTTATATAAAATATACTATAAACTTTATACTGTGAACTCAATAATAAAGAGTCGAAACTCGAAAAGCTACATTTGTTACAAAACTGACATAGTATACAAAAAAAAATTGTGATATACCAAATAAAAATCATTTTATCGTGTTTGCCAGATATAAAGCTGGTGTTACGTAGTACATTTAATTTATCACAATTTTTAAATAATATATTAATTTAAAAACATTCTTTAAAAACACAATTCAACTTAAAACTCTCAGATTCTATGTCAATGTCTATTTTTATAATATTTTTTATAATACCAAGTGACGGAACGAACTAGTTGCAGGCCTGGTGGTAAGCGACACACCTGTCCTTAACAATTGCTGTGCAACTTGGAGCTTTCAAACGCAAAGATCGGGGCACTGTCACTGTGCCCGTCACTGTGAGATATAAGTTGACATATGCCTGTAATATCATCAGCACCCTTACCTTTCAAAACAGGAACGCAGTAATGCGATCATTACTGCTTGGTGGCAGAAATAGGTAAAGTGGCAGTACTTCCCCTGGACGAACTCTTTGACAAGGTACTCTACTGCTACTGCGTCTATGACGCGTTCAGTGGAAAAAAATTACACGCTTTAATAAGTAAAGCGGAATGGGCTTGAACGCTGCTGTTCGGGCGTCGTCATTGTGGCCGTTCGGGCGTAAGTGCGGCCATTTTGACGTCTCGATGCAGCTCGTCGAGTGTCACCGCAGCCGTTTTATCGTCTCGGATTGGGGATATGAAATGTGGCCTTCGCACCTTCGAAATCGTTCGGTCGTCGACGTGGCCATTCGGACGCGGTCGTTGCCGTTGGTCGCTGGCCCTTCAAAAAGATTAGAATATAATCATTGACTTACAATTATATGGACGTCGGGTCCGCGCTAAAAAGTGTTCGAACTTATAGGGCGTTAAAATCGTATACAGAGCGTCATTCACGCTTTAGTCTTCGTTTGTTCGACTGACAGCGAAGCAAGCAAAATTAGACAGTACTGCGATGACATTACAATTTAAATTCAACGTTTTAGCTTTTTCATATTCCTTTACATGTCACTACGTTTAAATAGGTTGACTTGTGACATTTTTTTCGTGGTTTGTGTATTAGACCCGTCGTCCATTTATTTGTAAGTCAATGAATATAATAGAACAAAGTGTGTATTTAATTTTTCAAAAGAGTCAAATCACTGTTTTATTCCTTAACAGCCAATCTTAGACAATTCGGCAATAATTTCAGCCGTAATTGAGTAGTGCCGGTGTAAACTTTAATAACAGTAATATTGATTGTGTTGAAGCTCCGCGGGCGTTTAGTATTAAAGGAGAATGTACATCGACGTTGTTTATTAGGTATAATCGACACAGCTCACTGATTTTGTGCCATGAAATTAGATGTCGTGGCTTTAGGCAAGTTTACTTAGGTACATTACGTTATATCTCTGTATCTACCTAGCTTAATCCATTCGGGATCGGCTTGTTATGTTATGTTGGCTCAATCAGTGATTTCTTTATTTATTTCAAATCTGCATTTACTGTAGCTATCCGCGGTATTTTTTAGCAACATTAGCTAATCGAGTTTTTCAAACAAACCAACGTTTCGGACATTTTACAGGCCCCATGGTAACGGCTAACTCCTTCTTTTTTTTTTGATTAAACAAAAACGCTATTTAATATCCGAACAATTAGTTTCATTTCCAACTTCAACAAATTTAAATAAGCATAAAAATTTGGTTTGTTTTCATTTATCAGTCCACAGGTAGATAGATTTGTAGTCGTCATGAGAAAGAGAATGGCGTCTTTGATATGCAGGGTACGGTTAGCGATAATGCTCTTCACATTCCTTGAATACTGAATCAAACTAATCAGCATTTGTTACTATTGTAGAACTCTGTGTGAAAGAGTTCGTCAAGGGGAGTACTGCCAGCATATTTCTGCTGATAAGCAGTACCTACTGCGTTCCGGTATTAAAGGGTAAAAATACTAGAGAAACTACTGGCGTATGGGATTTATCAACTTTATGTCTAAAGGTTGCTAACAGATTGACTGCGTTTTTGCAGATAATGCGTGAAGTCCTTATCAACTTCATGCAGCCGAGTCGTGGACTGCATGGAGGAAGGAAGTCAAAACTGACTTCATGAAGTCGAGATTGACTGCATGCAGTTGATGCATTTGCAGCCTAATGTCGCCTTCAAATTAGATGCTTGTAGTGGCACGTTTAGAGGGCTTCAGTAATTTTTAGTTCTCTAATGAAATGCAAAAATGGTGTGCCCGTGTTACGGCAGTGGCGTTGCAACTGTGATTCTAAATATTGTATGAAAATTGCAGGCCTTCTCGTTTGAAGAAGACAGGTGCACCTCAGATGCTCTTGGCACTACAACTGTTATGGTATTCAAAACTACTAACATTAGTGTGAAAGTTAGAACCAATATGGAAATCTGAAAGATTTATTCATCTTTTCATAAAATTTTTTTTTTTTTCTTTTTTTCAGTAACAACGTTTCAACACAAGGACAGCTGGTGATAAAATTATATCATTGAGTTATTGATTGTAGTTCTTCCTCAATGACGTAGACAGGTCAATGCCTATGTTAATCGATAATTACGCAATTACAAATTAACGTTTCTTAATCTACTTTGTAATTAGATTTGCATGTTCGTTATTTGCAAGTCTATAATTTTCAATTGATTTCGGGTAGCTTAATGCATTGAAATTTAAAAGAAATAAATAATCACGGCCAGAGATGGACAAGTACCCTGGTTTTGCTTTGTTAACGTCACACAGTGGGTGCAAAACCGAGCTTGCCTTATTTAGGGATTTTCGAAAAATGAAAAGTATACAGTTCTGTCAAAGACATTATAATATTGAATATGTATTGAATAATCTTTCAGTCAGAGTTTTTTTGTTTTCGTGTTAATGTCATAAAAATACGAGATGGTACATTTCAAATGTATAGAAATGAAATTTGTTTTCTTTATAACTTCTTTGATCTTATACGGTAAGGCTGAAACTTATTGGTGTTGTTACAGAGTCTGTGATAAAGTCATATGACCTTTGACCTTGACCCCGATGATCATGTTCAAAAGATATAAATTAATTAAAAATGTATATTTCGGGTCGAACGGGTAATGTACCTCAAGAATCAGTTTGTGAAAAATTTGTTTAGTCAGTGTTATTATCTGATAGACAACAACTCCATTTATGACCTTTGACCTTTACCCTGAATGATTCCGTAAAACGTATAAATTAATTAAAAATGCATATTTCGGACTAATAAATAGAATTTGTTTAGGTTTTCGCGATTTTTGTACATTGGAAATGAAACTATTTATTTTTCCGATCTAATTTGCTGCTGTGACCGTGGGATTTTTAAAGAGCTCAAAACGTTTTCGTTTGTTTGTTTCGTTTAATAATAATAATAATAATAATAAGAGAGACAGTTTAAAATAAATACAATAATAATAATAATTTTATTCAAATGAAACGTACAGCAGTTACTAGACTAATTTACAAATTAAAAAAAATGGTTGTATGAGCAAACAAGAATTAAACTATCATGACCTATTCTAGGTACTAGACCTGTGTTAATAGTACCTATTATGAATATAGTTTGTTCAGATCTTGACAGCATTAATTTTATTTGTAAATTAGACTATCGACAATCTTGGTGGCCTAATAGTTTATATTGTGGGTGCTAGACATTGACTTACAATTATATGGACGCCGGGTCCGCGCTAAAAAGTGTCCGAACTTATAGGGCGTTAAAATCGTATATAAAGCGTCATTCACGCTTTAGTCTTCGTTTGTTCGACTGACAGCGAAGCAAGCAAAATTAGACAGTACTGCGATGATATTACAATTTCAATTCAGCGTTTTAGCTTTTTCATATTCCTTTACATGTCACTACGTTTAAATAGGTTGACTTGGGACATTTTTTTCGTGGTATTTGTATTAGACCCGTCGTCCATTTATTTGTAAGTCAATGGTGCTGGATACGTTGTGATGGATAGGTGTTTTTAGTAGCAGTAGATTTCCTTGTGAAAGAGTTCGTCCAGGAAAGTACGACCACCTTACCTATTTCTGCCTCCAAGCAGTAATGTGGCACATCGGACTGGCAGTGGCTTTGTCCTACAGATCTTTGCGATTTAAAGCTCTGAGTGGCACTGCAACTGTTACGGACTGACGTGTAGCTTACCACCAGCCACATGACTTGTTCGTCCCGTCACTAAATATTATAAAAAATAATAATTAAAAAATTAAAACCAATTTGGGAAATGTACTTTTCTAAATTGGTTCTATTGTGGATGTTCTAAAAAAGTACGCCAGAGTGAATTCCGTTGCTCTGGTATTCATAGTATAGGGATTTCCATAATTTGAGTTTAGACGATAGCCAAACAAACGCTTTCAAAACAAAAAACCAAAGATGCAAAATAGAAGTGGCCAAATATGGCTTAAATTTTAACCAATATTTTTTTATAAATAAAGGTTTGTTGCCTGGTTGCAAGATCATTCAACTAATAAGGAGGCAGTATAGCGTTTCAGTAGCGTTATGTTCGATATTTTAATTAGCAAAAATTCAACGTTCTTTTTTTGAAACATTATGCGTCAGTGTACAGAACTATAATAATTTAAAATAATTTTTCAATTCGCTAGGGAGTACCTTAAGAGGGAGCGTGCCAAAAAAGTTTTGACGTTGGCTCCGCCCAAATTTGTGAAACAAATATATGCCTGAAGTTCGTGTGACATGCGACAGGAGATGTTGAATTTTGCGCATTAAAAGTACCAAATTCGTTTTAACCATTGACTTACAATTATATGGACGTCGGGTCCGCGCTAAAAAGTGTCCGCACTTGTAAGGCGCTAAAATCGTATACAGAGCGCGACACTCCGCTTTAGTCTTCATTTGTTCTACCGACAGCGCGATACTGCGATGACATTACAATTTAAATTTCGAATAGGTTGACTTGGGACATTTTTTTCGTGGTTTTTGTATTAGACCCGTCGTCCATTTATTTGTAAGTCAATGGTTTTAACGGAATAACTCTAAAACTAAAGGGATTTAAAAAAATCCGTAGTGACAGTTGTCAATGACGCATAAATATAATTAATTATCTAATTTTTGTCCTAATAACCTCGAATCGAAAAAATGTGAAAATTAGAGGTCATTTCGTGATTTTTATCTATTAAGGAATCTTTATTGTTTTATTTTTCTGATTAGTGTCTATGCTTGAATATATCGTGTAGTTACTCATACAATATTTTATTTTTAACTTTAAAGTGGATATACCCCTCTAAAATCAAATCGAAGATTAGGAATTTTTCCTCTGCTCCCTCTTAAACAATACAATTTTGATTCTGAACTAAAAAGAGCGCCTTTGTGATATGATTTATAAAATGATAATTGACAGATTTAAGTACAGGAGTAGAAAAACGAGTTTAACGAACTCGTGCATTGTAATAATGAGTTTTGACATGACCTATATCACTTTGAGGTCCTCACGAACTTTTTAAACCAGTCGGAAGATATCAAATCTATTCGGATGCTTTGGTGTGTTATGTTTGGTATTGAGATGTCAAGATAAGTGGTACTTATAATCTAGACCTAACAAACAAAACAATGCCATTTGAAGGTTTTTAATCTCAAAATACTAATCTAATTAAAACCGTATTTTATCGATTGTAAAGAAATAGATCTTCACGGATGAAAACCGCCTTATTATAGGTGCTTTACATATACCAATGATATTTTTATATCAACTGAACTAAATAGAACATATAATATTAACATTAACATTTTTCAAATGTACAGGTAAGGTAAAAAAGACAACTAGATAAAGCTTAAATACTAGAAAGTAAAATTAGGATTTTTAAATTAGGTACTTGGATAAAATTTTGTCCCCGCGGCAAGGTGCCCAAAATGCTGGCAGCGTTCCCCCTTTGTATTGCTATGCTAATGCGTTGGCCACGGAAGATTAAGATGTTTTACTAAAACCATCTAAAATTACCCATACCGATTATTGCTTTCTGCTATTATCAGTAATGCGAGCATTGCTGGTGAAATTACAGGCACATGGGACTTTTCAACTTATGTCTTAGGATGACAGGCGCAGTAGCAGTGCCTCACAGATCTTTGCGATTAAACTTGAGTGGCACTGCAAGTGTTATGGGTTAGGCATGTCGTTTACTACCAGGTGCACGACTTGTTTGTTCATCCCGTCACATGGTATAAAAAAAATGTTGAGTTGGTCATTCTCGGACTAGTATTCACTTATTTTCATGGCAATTTTTATTATTGAAGTATTCGATTTTTTATCGTGCAATATTATATTTGATATGTGTATCACCGGTGAAGCACTGTCTATCAGGCGTAGTGTATCACCGGTGGTCACACAACACTTGACTTTTGGTATAGTAAGAAACCCACGCCGTCTTGAGAGAATGTGCTAAATTTAGCGTTCCCGCCCTGTGCGTCAACAGTCAAATTTCCATAGTGTAGATCAGGAGATTGATATTGTGTAAGACAGTAAAGAAAAAAAAAATCAAGGTTAAAAAAGTATTTATTTGCGAAAAGAACGAGAAATGTAAAACCAGAATAAACATAGCAAATTATTTCTGATGAATTGTATTACAACAGTAGGAAATGGCAAAAAAAAACTTAAAATAATATGTTAATCAGAAAGAGATGAAGCATAATTTCATCGTATCCTCCGGTGGCGCACCCCGCCCCGGTACATTTTTTGGTTGATGGGGCGATGATATACCACCGCACCGGTGGTCATGTGAGAATCTTTCCCGCCGGACAAATAATGGTAATTTGGTTCCCAGTCTGAACGTGTTAATGAATAAATAAAATACGCTTGAGTGATGTTTTCCCTTTACCTACTAGCTTCTAGCAAAATATCTTCAAAAGTGCCAGAAAATTACACCAATTACCTGATCTCAAAGTAGGGCATTCCGTGTACTTTGAGAACCTTTGACTCCATCGACTACTCGCCCTCCTGCAGACATGTCCTTACCTATATCTGCCGCCAAGCAGTAATGGTAACATTACTGTGTTCCGGTTTTGAAGAGTAAGGGTGCTGGTGAAATTACGGGGACATGGGACTTGTCAACTTATATCTCAAAGTGACGGACGCAGTGGCAGTGCCCCTCAGATCTTTGCGATTTAAAGCTCTGAGTGGCACTGCAACTGTTATGGATGGACGTGTAGCTTATCATCAGGCGCACGACTTGTTCGTCCCGTCACTTGATATTATAAAAAAAAAGTCCGGCCCACTGTCACTTAAGCTTACTGATTTTTGCGAGCTATATAGTTTGTCACATTATTTTTATGTATTTCATAAAAGCACTTTTGACATATGACTCGTGGCGAAATACGACCCTAATGGCAGGGACTTGAGTATGATTTCGAGTGCTTTAAACCATACTCAGATCCTGACTTGAGCATTGAGTAGAGTTCTAGAATACGACTCTGGGTGTGATTTGTGGTTTTCTATATATGGGTCCATGGTACCGGCGATACAGGTAATTTCTGGTCCAGGGCTATGAGTGTGTGCGTGTGTGCGTTAAGAGTCCTGTTTATTATATTATTTAGAATAAAATCACACCTTAAATTTTATCCTTTCTGGTGAGCTATAAACCTTTCCCAGATAATCTACATTTTAACCTTTGTATAAGGTTAAGTACGCTAAATTGAACTTTTCAATGTACTGATACAAGAATATGATATCACCTTCTCAATAATAAACAACCAAGGATGGATATCATAGTTAAGAGGTAATTTGATACCTAGAGTGGGTATAAATTTCGTAATATCAATAGATGTTTCTATAGCGAGATGAATTATGAGCATTCTTAGTGCACATTTTATTTTGTAATTCGTTCATAATCTTTTCTTTTGTTTTCATTTAAAAGCTTGCTTTTGTCATTATATAAATAACTGCCTTGGAATAATAATGCCACTAGTCATACGTCAAAAGTGCTTTTATTAAATACATAAAAATAATGAGAGATTATGATGAGAAATTATCGCAAAAATCAGTAAGCTTAATTGACAGTGGGCCGGACATTTTTTTTATAATATCACGTGACGGGACGAACAAGTCGTGCGCCTGATGGTAAACAACAGGTCTGTCCATAACAGTTGCTGTGCCACTCAGAGCTTAAAATCGCAAAGATCTGAGGGGCACTGCCACTGCGCCCGTCAGCCTGAGACATAAATTGACAAGTCCCATCTTATCTCGCCTGATTCACCAGCACCACTGGAACGCAGTAATGTTGACATCAGTGCTTGGCGGCAGAAAAAAAAAGGTAAAAACATGTCTACAAGAAGGCGAGTGGATGGAATGGAGTCAAAGGTACTCAAAGTACACGAAATGCCCCAGGTTAGATCAGATAATTTTTGTAACTATTGTCTGGCACTTTATTATTATTGTAGACAATTTGAAGTTAATTTGCTTGAAGCAAGTAAGTAAACGGGAAAACATCAATCAAGCGTATTTAATTAATTAATTACTTCGAAACAAAACTAAAAACGGTTGAAATTAATATAATATATCTATGTCTCTGCCCTAAGTTACCTGTACGATCCCACATTTTCACCTTTATTCATATCTGATCTGTGTATCCCATTCTTGGTCGTTCCCTAGTTCGCACCTTCTCAATATTTTCTCTTTGTATGTTTACAACTAGAATACTGAATGACTCTCATCCCTTAGAGTATGGGCCGGGCACTGGTGTGGGACACCACATGTGCCGACACACTTGCCCCATCCCATTTCCAGCACACCAGCAAGAGGGCTGGCTCCGCAGCTGAGCTGGCGGAAAGAATAAAAAGTAATAAGTACCAGGATCTCGGCTCTGATTACCTATTTACAGCTTTTGGTGTCGAAACCCTTGGCTCGTGGGGTCCCAGTGCCCTTCATCTGTACAAAATTTTATGGAAAAAATGAATTTACTGTCTGGGAAATCCAAGGGCCGGCAGCTACCTTGCCCAACGCATTAGCATAGCAATACAAAGGGGGAACGCTGCCAGCATCTTGAGCACCTTGCCGCGGGGACCCAATTTAATTCATATAATTTAAAAATCCTAGTTTTACTTTCTAGTAGTTAGCATTTATTGTCTTTTTTACCTTACCTGTATATTATCTTAATTAAATACACTAGAATAATGAATTTGCCTTCTTCTTCACTATAGAGGATTAAATTGCTGAGTAAATGTCTCATCGAAAACGGTTCTTTGCGGTTATTGGTAGTTGATTTCCAGCTACTTTCTCCCTTTCAGTACACGTCATGAATGTCGTCCATTTCTAGCTCATCATTAAGTGTCTGCTGCTGTAACTAACCAAGATCGACAATTCTGTTGAGAAAACTTTTAGTGTGGTTCTCTTCCGGTTTTCTAAATATGTTCAAAATACCCAAGAATAAATACCCTGAACCTATCTTCACTAACAAAATAAGAACGTTTTCTGCGTCTCGTTCATTGATGGATTATATTGGACCGCCCGCCCATCTGATCGACATCCGAAAAACGTAAGCGATTGCTTGTCTGACCCTAAAGATGCGCAAGATTGGAATGTACGCAGACAAGGTCGATGATATATGGAGCATCGCGCCCATGCGCGGTTAATATGAGCATTCATGGAGGATTTATGCGCCAAATTACTGTGATATGCGAGAGAGCACCAGTCACTTTATCTGTATTCAATTACATGTTAATATAGTTTTATGTTTTAGTGAAGTATCTGTGCATTATTTACCTACTATTTTTAACGTGCATTTACATAGAACAATGAAACATTGGACTAAAATCCTGACCTAATAGTAAATTAAAATGTCCAACACATTAATATAATTATCTATTCAGTCTGACCCAATTAATGAAAGGAATTATAATGAGCAAAATAATATTAGAAAAAGTAAACTTTTGTAGTAACAAGTATTAGCAATATTGAACTTAATTATCTTAAATATCTATCTTTTAGAAACATAGCTAAGAGCTATTATTTACAGCAACAGATACAAAAACACCTGTACTGCTTATCATTTATAAATCTTAATCAATCATTTTTAAACGTAAATTTCAGCAAATTCTTAAAACTAAATCAGAGTCACGTTCCTCATATCGCATAAGTTCTTCCACAACAATTAGACGAGACCGTTCGTGTATCATATTTTGATTAGGCAACTACAAACCACGATTTTGAATAGCCCATCTCCTAAAGTAGATCGATACAGTAGGCAAGTATAAATATTGAACAAGGTATCAAAGTTTATCAGTTAAGTTTGAGATTTCGTACTAGTAGCTTGTGTAAAAATGAAACTGGTATGTAGATACCTTAAATATACATGTAAATTATACATATCGAAATATATAGAGCATTGTTATTAGAAGTGAAAACAGAAGGTCATTTGATTGTGTTTGTTAGTGTTTGTGAATGTGATGATACAAGAGATGTTTGTTACACGGTGTTCTTTTTCGAAAGCTACGGTTAAGTTTAACCGAACAACTTGAAAAAGCATAGTAATATTAAGGCTTCTATTAAACTTGCTCTGGAATATTTATTTCATTGAAATTTTTGATCTGAACTTAGGAAATATTTTGAAAGTTCCTAAATTTTTGTTAAAGCTATCGCTGTTCCTCTTTTAGCCTCAAGACCTTCTCAAATTTCTTTGAATAATCCCAATGTGTTAAAGTTTTTATAAAAATGTTCAATTTCATTTAGGAACACAATTTTTCTCAGCCTCATGAGCATAATTGCGCTTAGGGCGCTGTCCCTGAAACTTGGTGCCTCAAAATTACCTTCCATTTTATACTCTGTAAATAGTTCATGAAATCATAGTTTTATAGCTATTGCGTACTTGACTTTCATATAATTAAAAATTAGAAAAATGTTACAATTGATTTAAAATTTGTATTCTATTTCAGCTACTTGTACTGGCGGTGGTCACCTGCTGTAATGCAGCTAAATTAGACAGAGCTTACCTCCCTCCAAACCATGCTGCAACCTCTGGCGGCTCTGGTAACTTTCTTCAAACTCCTGTGAATAATTATCAAAGAAATGCTGGATTCAACAATGGAGCAGTTGGTAACATTGGACGAGCTAATAACTACCAGAAAAATGGTAATTATGGACAAAACGCTGCTGGTTTCGAACAGAATGCTGATGGTTATGTTCAGAATGATAATAATTTCGTTCAAAACGACAATTATGCTCAAAACAACAATGGTTACAACAACTTTGGCAACAATGAAGCAAGACCTGAACGTCCTAGGGCTTCTTTAGACAGGAATGCTGCTATACTTCGCCTAGATAACCAGAATGATGGAGAATCTTACGCTTATGCTTATGAAACTGAAAATGGAATTGTTGCTGAAGAGAATGGAGTGGCGACTAATGGAGTTGAAGCTCAGGGTGGTTATTCTTATACCGGTGATGATGGACAGGTGTACACTGTTAGGTAAGATATTTAATAATATCATAAGTAAGAAATTTTATATTTAAAAGAAAAGTGAACTACTATTACACCGTGTGCGAAGACGATTTTTAATGTAGGCAAAATTATAATTGTGATTTAAAGTTTTGATGGGTAAATTGAAATTTTAATGCGTAAGTTAACATTTGTACTTAATCACGTATCGTTTTAGTTACAATGCATTACTGGAGAAATCACTATTATTTTGGTGAACGACGACGGCAATTACTGACTTGACTATATTTTAAATAGCGTTACGCCTACTGAAAATATTTCATTTCGTCTTACAACACACAGATACACAGCTGGAGTCAATGGATTTGTTCCTGAAGGCGATCACCTTCCCACTCCTCCCCCAATTCCTGAAGAGATACTCAAAGTTCTCGAACAGAATGCTCGCGACGAGGCTGCAGGGATTTATGATGACGGTGTGTATTTGTAATAGTTCAAAACTTCTACCGCACTAATGTTAATGACTACATACATTTTTTAACTAGTCTCTCATGGAAATGTGCTAAGGTAAATGCGCATCGTGGATTTAGATTTCGTTTGTGGATCGAGTTTTTTCGATTGGAAAACGAAAACATTTTTAGTTTTGCCGTGAACTCATTTTTATTATTGGAAAATACTAATAATACAGCTGTCATTATTTTTTATGCGAATGCTAATAACGCTTTATTATATTTTCTTAAAGTAGGTTTAATTTTTGTTATTATCTATGATATTTTCTTTTCAATATATTTCTTTTTTATTTCGGTCATTCTATTTCAATAACCCGGCACAAAAAATTAATATTGTGTTGTTTGTTTTTTATTGTTTTTTATTATTATCGTATCATTAGCCTTCACTTTATTTGGCCATTAGTTCTCTAAATCGAATGTGAATGATTCTTAATCAATTTAGTCAAATTATTGAGCAGCAAAAATTCTATTGCGAACTTTCAATTGTTTTCATTGGTCATTCATACGTCATTAAATAATTGAAAGTACCGTATCTTATGGTGGAGATCTTTTTTAAATGTTTGATTGTTCAATTTAATCTAACTTACATCTTTACTGGAACATATATTGCCTTAATGTTATAATAACAACCCCAAATTAAATATTTATGCTTTATATCTACAAACATTATAACTAACAATGATCTTAACTATACCTGATTACGTTTAATTGCAGCATTTACAATATTCACATACTTGTATGTATAGACAGACACATTCGTTTCATGTACGTGTAACAGATTAAGGTAGTTGTATAGGTTAAGAGTAACTTCAACAAACATTTTTACAATGTTTACTACACAGACTTAAAAGTCGCAAACAATATAATATTGTTCTGGGTAATGTTTAAATAATTTTCAAACAGGATCTTACAACGAAGAAAAATACGGCGCTGCTAATGGAAATTACAACAATTTTGGCAATGGAAATAATTATAACGATAACAATGACGGCTACAACTACAACAGCAACAATGCTGGCAACACTTACAATAACGAACAAATTGGAAACGACGAGGACAGTGTTGTTACAACTAATGCTCTTTTCCCATCTGGAGCCAGACCTGCTGTCAGAAACCAAGCTTCAGTTTCCAACCAGGGCTATAGAAACCAAGGTACAGTTGTCAATAATTACCTACCTCCTTTCGAAAGATCTCAACCAACCAACGCTTTTAACAATCAAGGAACGAATGGCTTTAATCAGGTTGGTAATTACCAAAATCAAGCCTTAAGAAACCAAGGTTTCAATCCAGCTGGCAACTATAACCAGGCTACTAGGAATCAAAGTTACCAGGGTGGCAATGAGGTACAAAAGGCTTATCTGCCACCTTTTCGAAGGAACGAACAGAACCAGGGTAGTCAAGGCCCAGCTTATAATGGCCAGAACCGAAGATTTGGAAACCAGGGTGCTATAAACGGAGTGACCAATGCCTACCTCCCTCCCAGCAACCAAAGATCTCCGAGCTTTGGACGTAGACAACCAAGCTTCAATGAAAGAAACGGATACCAATATTAGAGACATATTTACTTTAGTATATAATATATTTGAATAAAATTTATTTTCATCATTCTGTATTTTGATATCAAACTCATATATTATTTCCCATTAACAACAAAACTCACCAATTGGTAATTGTTTCAATAAAACTTATAAACACAAAAGAGCTTCGTAAAGCAAATAACACACATTTTTATGCCTAGTTAAAAGATTTAAGGTTAGCAAGGTTTTTAACCGACGTTAAAATTTATAATAAATAAATAATAAATAACGCACACACTCAATTTACTCCAATAATCTAATCTACTTGCCAAGTTTTATTGAAATCGGGTACCGGAAAGTGCGTGAAACCAGATTCATCCCTTACATTTAAATTTCCTTCCTTTCCTTTAATTTAAATGGGACTATTACGGAGGTATCTTATTCCCAATAAAAAAATAATCATCAAAATCGGTTATCGCGTAACATATATATAAAAAAAACAGTCGAATTAGGAACCTCCTTTTTTGAAGTCTGTCAATAAGAAAGCTACATAATGGTCAAACGTCAATAGCAAATTTTTCACACGAAACTCGTAAAAATAGCACAAACTACATGAAACAAAATTTGTATATTTGAACTCACCTATTCAAACACAAGCATAAAAACTTATCAACTAATTTCCTTGATTTTTAACACTTCATTCCTGAAAAGTTGCCATTTTCAGAGTGCGAAATATTATATTCTATAAATAGCATTCCTTATACCAATGTCTTCAAAGTTGTAATTTGTTTTACTTACATAACGTATTGTAACATTGAGTGACGGTCACTTAATAATGATACATCTCTATTATTTAAATCTTTTATAACTTTGTGGGTGGCTTCATTGATTGTTTGTTAAGACGAAGATCCTACATCGACTATAACTTTTATGGAATTAGATTTTATTCAAAAATGTTATAGTTGAGCGTCTACATTTTTACACAGAGCCACAAGCTGATGTATAATAATCTAAAAGTCCTTATTGGAAGTGAAACCTCATATTATTAACATAAAGTTTCAATTTGTATTATCAATTGTGAGAGTTCGTATATGTCTTGGTAGCAGTAGAGCTCCTTGTGAAAGAGTTCGTCTAAGGAAGTACTGCCACCTTACCTATTTCAGCCGTCAAGCAGTAATGTGAGCATTACTGCGTTCCGGTTTCGAAGGGTAAGGGTTCTGGTGAAATTACAGGCATATGGGACTTATCACTTTATCTCATCTTATATCACCGGGCCCGTGTCCGTCACCCTGAGAGTACTCCTACGATCTTTGCGATTAAAAGCTCTGAGTGACACTTCAACTGTAACGGGAAGGTTTGTCCCTTATCACCAGGCACATAACTTCTTCGTCTCGTCGTTTAGTACTATAAAAAAAAATAGTACATGACCGTGATCCAATATTTTTACGTAAAAAATGTTAAAATTTTACAAAAATAAAACAGTAACAAAAATATCAGTACCTCTTTTATACGCTAAATAAAAATGAATGATATTATCTATTTTTTTATTTATTATACAAATCTCACCTTTACCTACAAGTAAATAAATTGTAAAGTCAAAAATGTAACACACTTGCCCTTAAATCCAAGTTCACAGTTCATGGCTCACGAAAGCAATTATCAAAAGACAATGCTATTGCTATCGTAGATAGACATTGCACAGATGATTCCATTCGTGTGCCGCTTGACCTCGTTACAAGATAGACTAAAGTAGATCTCAACAACATGAATAATTAAAAAGATGATATATTGACTGTAGAAAGAAGGCATTGTAAAATGCAAAATACTTTGAATTTGAAATTGAAATTTTTGAATTCCATAATCGGAATTTGCGACAAAAAAAAGATTATGAAGTAAGTCTAAAATATAATATCTGTATGCTTTAAATTGTGTACTGATTCTTGTGACATATTTCACAATTTCGAAATAGACGAGTACGCCAAAAGAAGAGTAGCTACGAAACTATATTGAAAATAACTAAATAAATTAACAAATTCGTATCTCTGTTATTAGTTTTCTTGCCGAATTAAAACATTATATATCTCCTTTTTGATTTGGGCTTTGAATATTGAACCTGTCTTTCTTACCTGAGATTACGAAATTAACATTTTGTAACACATAAGAGATAATCCAAAACACAAGTGGCACTATCTCGGTAGATTTCAAGCCGTATTTCTTTTTATGTAGTTAGCATAAATCTTCCTTTATCGTAATTAAAATTGCCCATCCATCAGATTTTAAGATTATAATGGATTACCCATCAAATCGATCCTTTCGTGTTCCACATGGCCTCTATATGACTCAATGTAAAATAGATCTCATAAAGAGTAATTAAAATTTTAAAATATTGACGGGTGAAGGTAAAGGGGTAGATAATGCTTTTGCTACTCCAATAATAATCGATTGATGATTTATTATGAGAAGTTAAGAGAGAACAATAAAAAGATTTCGATTGAGATAATCAAAACATTTATAGAAAAAAAATATGGTGAAAGAATATTGTAGCTAACGTTAATAAGATAAAAAGTGTTAATGGATTTGTTATATTTTTCAACATTAAGAAATATTCTTAATGTTCGAAAGTATAACGCACTCATCAGCTCAGATTCATAAAGTGGTTATTTTGATATTGAATGTTTTTTATTATTTATGTATTATTATTATGTCGCACATTTCATTATATATTTATGTCGCACATTTCGGTCATCGTCCACCACGCTGTCCTAATGTGAGTTCAAAATTCACAATATGTAGATTTCATTATGAAATTCCTCATCATTTAAATGATTCGATAAGATTAGTGGTGCCAGCAATCGATTTTTTGTACAAGAGAAGTTCATCTTGGAATTTTTTGAATAAAAGGTGGTTAAATGTAAGGAACTATAAAGAAACAAAGCCTTAAAGAATGTATTTGTTGTAAAGAACAAATTTAATAAAACTATTATTATTGAAAATAGAAATAATACCTGTTCTTTAAATAGTATAATTATTGTCACTATTAGACGTTAATACGTCTCGTTCAGGGTTAATTCCTCAACGTTTGTCACCAATAATTGCAATGGGTACCCATAAAATGTCAAGGTTCCAAAAACCACAACTCTGGACCAGTGATGAACAATAAAATTATGAAATCATAAAATAAACACACCTAATAACTTGTTTAGGCCTTTGACAGCAACAATTAGGGTTTCTGTCACGATTGGATGTCTGTCACGTGTACACGTACGGACGTTAGAGGTTAATTTTAAGGATGGTATAAATAACATTTTTGTATCGAAGAAAACACACATCTCAAGTGGATCCTGAAGTGAATACATCGAGATGAAGAGTCTAATGGTGGGTTTTTATTCATTATTGGTGTACATATAAGTGAAAGTGTTGTGACAATAGTGTTTAACAATAGTTTTTATTGATCTCATTACAGAGCAATAAGATACTTTTGTTCTCTGTGACTACATCGAAAGATTTCATATCTAGAACAATTGTTACTACGTAACACTTGTCTTCCGAGCAAAAAGTTTATTTGGATATTTTTTATTTGCAGCTTCTTCTAGCCTTGGCGCTAGCATCTTCGGATAAGCTAGATAGGACGTACCTTCCACCACCTGGATCCAAAATCGCTGGAGGCAGCGATGGAGCACTTCAAGTTCCTTTAGAATTCCCAAAACAAACTTATTCTACTACTGTACGGCCTTTGATACCTGGACAAAAAGAAGATGGATTTATATCTGCTGACAACAGACAACCAACGATAGGAGTGGGACTACCAAATATCTCACCAGGATCTTCCGATTTGGTGCCAATAACTCCGGGTCCCAAAACGCCTTTTGGTGATTTGCAAAACAAAGTACCCACTCCAACGACAACTTATGCTTTTACACAGACAACAACTCCTCTTCCTCAAGGATTTGAAAGTATTGTGAATGCTATTGGTCCAACTGGGTTTCCATCAGATATTTCTCGTGACATTCAAAGTGGTGTTTATACGCCTGCCAATAAAAATCAAGGTTATTCTCAGCCATCAGGTCCTGCATATATCCAGCCTGGTTCTCAAATAGTACAACGTCCTGGTGTACCGACTCTCGATACAGTCCAGCGTCCTGGATATCAAACTCCTGCTCAAACCTTTATAGGTCAGCCTGGGTACAGTCAGCCTAGCAAAGTTCAAAATATACCTGGTCAAACATTTAGTACTACTATATCACCGATTGCTGGAAGTCCGTCTGGATTAACAAAACCACCCTTTGATCAAGGTTATACTCAACATTTGGGAGTTCAACCTCCTAGGCAGTTTGGTCAAGAAGTTGTTTCATCGTCTCTTGCTCCTCAGGATGTGTCTCAAAATTATCGACCTGGTCCTACTCCAACTTATTTTGGAAACGCTGTCCAACGTCCCGCTGCACCTGAAGCTTTACAACAAATTGGAGGTCAACGTCCTCAAAATTTGCAATATACGATTCAACCCGACGTTCAACTTGTAACAGATGACCGAGGAAATATTGTATCTTCAAGTTCTCAGGAATTGGGTGGACAACGTCCTATATTCGGCGGTCAACCAGGCCCTATGCAGCCCGCCACATCCCCTCAGATCTTCAATAACGTACAAATGATTCCTGGATCGAATCTTCCTCAACAGTTAAGAGGACAACAGCCTGGGTTTAGAGGACAACAAGCCCCAGCTTATCCACCATCCACTACAGTACCTCAGCCTGGTTCATATCCTCAATATAGCAACGTTCTTCCTGGTTCAAACATTTCTCAACCAGATGTCCAATCAATAAATCAACAACAAGGATCCTACACAGGTGTACCACAATATCAGGAAACTTTCAATAAACAAGGCAGTGTAATTCCTGGTTCAACCACTCCTCAAATAATTGGTTCCCAGCCCCAATTCATCAATCGACCTGGCTTTACTCCGACGACGGTTTCTCCTCAAGGAATTTCTTTTAGCTACCAGCCAGATTCTTCCCAGGTAGATGTTATTCAACCAAGTGTGGATCAATTAGGTGTCAACCAACCAGGAGTCATCCATGCTACGCAAACTACTGCTACAGGAAATATTCCACAGACTACCACATACCCTGGTCAACCCGGTAGAATATTTCTTGGAAAACCTGATATAATTCAGCAACCAACACAAGGTTCATTCAATCAAAACAACTATCAGACAACTGAACCCAAGTTTTCTTTACAACAGCGTCCGGATAGACCAGGCGTTCAAAACATTTATGAACTTGACTATACTAGTCCTACTTCACTTGCGTCTGCTGGATATAACCAACCGTATTCAAGCACTACTCCTAGTACAATCCCGGGTTCCTTCCCATCAACAACTATTTCGCCGATCAGAATTTCTTCGTCAACTCCTTACCCTCTACCTGGACAGACAGATATTATACCGGAAAAAATACTTCGTCCGGAAAGACCACAAGCAGAATTTGATAGAAATGCTGAAATACTCAATTATAAAAATATTCTTACTCCTGACGGTGAATTTGAGTATAGCTTTGATACATCTAATGGTATTCATGCTGATGAAAATGGAACTTCAATAGATGGTGTGAAAGCGGAAGGTTCTTACTCTTACATTGGCGATGATGGTAAATTTTACAGTGTCATTTATTCAGCTGATGAAAATGGATTCCGACCTCAAGGAGCTCATTTACCTACCCCACCGCCAATTCCTGATGCTATTCAGAAGGTTATTGAACAAGCAGCTAAAGATAGGGAAGCTGGAATTTCTCATGACGGTAAGTCTGATGATGAAAACTTTCCTATTTAACACTAAATCAAAACACAAATTTCACAAACTTAACTGTTCGTAAAAGACAACTGACAACAACAATAGCCAACAAAAACTTATACAAACATTAGAATAAAAAAGACAAAAGTAGGACTTATTTTGAAAAATGTCACCATGCGTTCTTATTTTTTTCAGGATATTACGATGAAGACAAATACGGACATAAGAAATATCAAAGCCCAAACCGTTTACATTCGCAACAGCAAGATAAGCTTATTCGTAATGGAGCTGACGTGCCTGATGATTATGATGAAGTTATTAGACCTGGTCAAATTAAGCCAGGGCAAGTTAGACCAGATCAAACCAGGGAAGGTCAAGTTAAATCAGATCGGGTGAGACCAGGTTCGTTTAAACCAGCAACTAAAGGAGATGAATCTCAGCCTTTCAGCGAACCTAATACAGGTACAGATGTAGATAAATACGACGAATATATTTTAAAAAATGAGGAACTTGATGACGGTAATGTAAAATTACCTGGTAGCCGAATATCATCTAAACGTCCTTTTGATAAACAAAAGAATAAATACAATTATGATGAAGATAGGCGTGTTATTGCTAGCAAAACGCCTTCATCGACAGGTTTTAGAGGGGATTACAAGGATCAGTATTTACCTGGAGTAACGGAGACATCTAACCGTTACTTCACTACTCCTGGAAGAAAACCAATAAGTAAACCTGGTTTAATTAAGGGTAGATATGAAAGTGAAGATATGAATGAAAATCAAGGTTTAATTGAAGGTTATGAAAAAGATAGTAGATTACCAACAGGGCCTGAAACTAAATATTATGAGAAAAACAAACAAAGATTACCTGGAAGATTTGATCAGCAATACAGTGTAACTGAAAGACCAGCAGGAATTAGGCGTCCTGTATCGACAACTATGCGTTACAGTGATGAAGAAGTCCTCACAAGTGAACCAGAAGCACAACTAGTAAAAGAACCTGGCCGAAGGCCTCTTAAACCATCTCCAGGATCTTCATATAAAGAATCTGAAAACAATCGTGATAATTATGAAACTGACGTACCAGAGTCAAATATTGTCGGTGGAAAGCTCCAAGGATCTAGACGTCCAGTTTCTCAAAGTTCTAAATATTATCCAGGGCAGACACCGAAACCAGGACAACCTGGCTTAACCAATTACGAATCTACCGACGACGACGAAGAAGAAATATATGATAAAGAAGATGTACATCGACCTTATGATCAGGATAAAGAAACGAAGAAGAGCAAATATCCTTCGCAACCAGAAAATAAAAATACAGGTTATCAATATCTTCCACCTCAAACCAAATTTCAAGAAATTGATAGAATTCCAGCTGGTCAGTCCACTGCCGTAACTATAGGTTCTAGCACAAGACGACCAGTAACCAAAGAATATTCTGATGACAAAACAGCTACTCCTGATATTTACCGCGACGAAGGTACTTTCTTTGAAAATGCAGATAATGTTACTGTATCAAGAAAACCAGTAAAAAAACCAGATCCAGTTAAAACATATCCCGATAAATATGTAAGCACGGACGGTCCACGCTACAATGAAAAAGAGATTGAAGGAATGAAATCTCAACCTCAATATGGTGATAAATATTCTGATAATGAATCGATCCAACAAGGAGCTAGACCTGGATACGGAGATAGCAGGTATCCTAAACCTGATCAGCTAAGGCCTGAGCAAGTTTACTTTGAAGAAAGAGTTGAAGGTAGCAAAATACCAAGCTACGTTATGTCATCTACTACTCCAATGCCTTCAAGAGGTCGTGACCCAACGAAAGGAATACCTCAATATGAACAAAATTATGATAAATCTGTACCTAGTTCAACAAAAATACCAGGTTTAAGAATTCCAGGAAGACCGAGACCTGGTTATGATGAAACTACCACGCCAGGTTCAAGTTCTCTAACTCCTGGACAAGCTGATATAAGCAGACCATCTTCACGACTTCCATATCAATATAGCGACAGGACCACACCTGGTGTTTCTAGAGAATATTCAAATAGGCCTGGACAGAAAATAGACGAATATTCGACAACAGGATCAGACAGCATCTATATAGATCAGACTCAACCTGATTATACACCTGAAAATTTTGGAGTTTCTCGTAGACCGACCACGTACTATCCTGACACAATTGTCCCTGGGTCAAATACAATCAGACCTGGAATTAAAATCCCTAGCAGGCCAGGGATACACAACGTCCCCAGCACTACGTACAGACCAAATTATACCGTTATCGATGAAACTACCGGAAGGCCAATAACTGTAGATGCATTTGGAACACCTATAAGTACGACATATAGACCAGAACGTCCAGGATCTAATACTGTTTTTGATAAGTTTAGACCTGTTCAAGGACCTGGTACTTCTGGAGTCCAAACTACTGCTCAAGTTTTCAGGCCAAATGAGCCTAGATTACAGCAAACTAGCCCTCCAAGTTTTATAATTCAGAGGCCAGGAAATCGAGTGTCTTCGACCACTGAAAGGATAATTGGTGAAGATTTTAGTGGTCCAAAACAACCACAAAGATTTGACCCAAAAACAGGATATCACTATTAGGAAAATTAATACAATTTTAATGCATTGTCACGGTTTAGGAAATTAGAAATTGAATTCTGCATGTTATGAAAAGGATAATAAAAAAATGAAAAACGGTAGTTTCGTTTTATTGACAAATTTAACAGAAATGTATCGCTTAACGTTAGGTACTTCAACATGAGCCTAGATTTTAGGAGGTGAGATGTGAGGGATCGCTTCTCGCGTCCCGCAACCTGCAATCTGCGCGCTGTAAATTAATATGAATAAAACAACAACAAGCGGTGAAAATTTGACACAGAACAACGTAGACAAGCGCCCTATGGCGACTGATAGGGTAGCGGGCAGCGCGGCGTGTCGTTAAACCGCTGGGCAATAACGCTCAAAATTAGACATTAATTCGTTTTAGATTTTCTTTTAGCCTGTTTTCAAGATTTTATATGATCGGATATAGTACATCTTATTTTGTGACATTTTAGCACACTCTTTGGATAAAATCCTTAGGTGTGTCGTATGTAGTTCCTTAGTAGCAGTAGAGCTCCTTGTGAAAGAGTTCGTCCAAGGAAGCACTGCCGCCTTATCTATTTCTGCCGCCAAGTATATCAGCATTACTGTGTTCCGGTTTTAAAGGGTAAGGGTGCTGGTGAAATTACAGGCACATGGGACTTGTCAACTTATGTCTCAGGGTGACGGGCGCAGTGGCAGTGCCTCTCAGATCTTTGCGATTTAAAGCACTGAGGACACTGCAACTGTTATGGACAGGCGTGTAGCTTACAATCAGGCGCACGATTTATTCGTCCCGTACCTTGATATTATATAAAAATAAACCTTACGTTTAATAAGAAACCCATATAATACTTATTTTCTTTATGATTGGTACAAAGATCCAACAAACAAAAAAAAAACAGTCCTTTGATCTGAGGACGACCGAATCAACAAACACTGTAGGCAATAGACACTGGTTTGATTCCAATCGATTCTATGGAATATTTCATTGTGTTTGTTTGATCATTGTATCAGTAACAATGCATGCTATTTACACCTTTGGGTTCCCCCTTGTATAGGCAGAGACTATAGATCTCTTTTTTGCACGATCCTGACAAACCTCTCTTGATTTACTTACATTTATCAAGATTTTCATACAAGCCCTCTTATTTTTCCTATTACGCACTTCAGCGTTTTAAGGAATATTTTGAATTTGATAAAAAACAAGTTAAAAAGCAAGTCTTAATAAATAGTATAAATTATTTAACACAATAATTTTAGATAAATTTAGTTGCAACGAATACCTATTGAAATTTAATAACTTCGCCAACAGTAGCAAAAGTTGTATTAAATCAAAAACTATATTATTTATTTGTAAAAAACTACAAGTATACTGTCGCATAATTATGTTACATATCAACATACTACCTACACTACACCACAGCTGATTTCCACACAACACATAATATCTAAAAGCTTTACTAAAAGCTCGATACGACGCCATCTAACCAAAGTGGAATGAAGTACAACGTAGCTTGCATGCACAAACCAAGGCCCACAATCATGACCTCATGAACGTTATGTTGCGTTTAAGTTCTATATATGATGCGAAGATGGCGTCCAAATGTTGGTTTATTATTTATCGCCATCTAAAACAATTAAAAAACCATTCAAAATTGGCTTTGTTTGAACCACATCTCTAAACTAGGAAAAACGTAGTTTTGCCACAAGTATTAGAGGTACATGCTGTTGGTAAAACACGAAATCATTAGTTTTGTTGTCTCTTCGATTTATCGCCGCCTCTAATACCTACTTTGACAAACTCACTGGAAGTTAAGAACTGGTCCCATTTGCTAGGAACTTTATGTTGCTATTCCTTAGCAGAACTTAAGGTCCTTGATCTAATCGGATACCGGTAGCCTTCTGACCCAAAGCCATTTGGTCATATACAGACAGACAAAAAATATTATTAGGTAATTTGAAAAAATTAAACATTGTGGCTAAAGAAGTATTTGATTATAAGCTTGATTTAAAGTAATTATTGATAATATACCACAATACATATATATGACAACGCTATTGCACATTGATTATATAAATACATATTTGTTCCCTTATATATTTTTCCAATTTCGACTTAATTTTTTTCGATTAATTTGTTCAAATACTATATTTTTTCAATATTTGCTTGTGTACTATTTGTACTCTTAGGTAGACAGGACATGAGTTAATTTTCGGGCAATTAGTGCCAAACAAAGAAATAGAAATTACTCCGCTACACTAAAGATTGGACCGTATGCGATATATATTCTTTTAATATACTGTATTATGAACCCTATACCTGAACAATAGGGATTAGGAATTGTTTCAATCACTTCACTAACTATTTAATTGTATGTGAAAATCAAACTACCGAAGATTCCGGGAGCAATTTCTACAAATTCAGTGTATAGATTGTGACCTGAAGTAAATTGGAAAAATGATGATGAGCTATTTCAGATTGCGTCTTTGTGAAACCGTATTGGTCATTTTTCACGAAACACTCATTGTAATTACCCACTAAATTACTAATACCGTCAAAGTTCTATCTTAAGACGTCATCTTCTTCATATAAAAGTCTTCCTAATCAGACTAACTGCCGATTACGTCATACCGAATTGTGAATGGAGCCAAGAATTTTGTCTGACTTCGTTGCACATAGTCTCATGGAAGAGCTTCTATTGCAAACTGTTTAAGGTTGAAAATGTGAGAAAACAAATGGCATTAAGTGATAATGTCGTAAAGTTAATAAAGCGTAATGCAAGAATGCATTCGCTATATTTAAAGCACGGGTCGGAGGTCAAGAACGAAGGAAATTCAGTGCAAATACCGTACAAGTAATGCATATAGTAAGAAATATTTTATATTTCATCGTACAATCTGGGAATGTTTATCCGAGAGTAACAAAGGCACTTTTCAGGAAGTGTTCTAATAATAATAATAATAATAATAATATAAATTAATAAGAACTATATTAATTTTATTTATAATGCAAGAAACAGCGAAACATAGATCCTTAGGTCTGGTGACAATTTGCCTATGATGTTGTAGTAAGTAGTAATTGTAATACTGGACAAATCTCTACTACCCGTTGAATCCATAGATATCTCATGTATCGCAATTCAACCATCCGTTTACAAACTTTTCTCTATTTAGTTACCCATTTTAAATACAATTAATTGGATTGTAGAGGTCGTTTTGGTCTTATGTCTTCTTAAGGCTATGGTTGTTGGCTGCTATAGCAATGTCTTTTCTTAGAATCATTATTCAGTGTTATGTTAAATTGAAATCTTTTACGGACTTACTGAGGGTACACGGTGCACTGACATTTTGTAGTGTTTATAATCATTAACCCATTAAACGTTCCACTTCTGGAGACGGATCTCCTCTAAAGAGAAGAGTTAGATCATTATCTGCCACATTAGCCCAATGCTGTTTGGGGGCTTGACACCACTTCCAAAGAACATAAATCTTCTTCCACCCGAAGGTTTCATCACGTTTTCCTTCACCGTTAACTTTCACACATTCTAATTTATGTGTGGTAAAACCAGTGGATATTTATTAATATTTCCGTTCACTTTTATGAGTAGAGTAATCGAGTAAGGCAAAAGACAATCCGGTGACTTTTTCGACTCTGTTATCACAGGAAACACTGCTAAAATTGACAACAGAACAATGTCACTCTTACGTATGCCGTCAGTGAAGCACGTTAACTTCGGTCCTAACTCATAGAAATCTTTTTTCTTTTTTAATCATAGTTGTGATTACATTCTAACTAATATAAATGTAACAAACAACTGATCTGCTATTCGGTTTTGTAAGACTCTTGTCTAATAAAGATATTGAAACATTCGCATATTAAGTACTTACCATTTTATAAGTAAGGATACCCAAAAGTCTATTCTCAACAAGTATGTATGCACAAAAAAACAAGTAGCTGACATTCTAACAAAGTTTCTATCACCTTAAGTGTTTAAAATATTACAGATCTTTTAATGAATAAATGTTAAGTACTGTTTTATAGTTTCTTAAATACCTATCCTTAACTGTTTGTCAACGTGCATGTGTTAAAATGTTTGAGTGGTAATTTGAATGAATATGTTTTCTTCTTGTACTTAATGTGTACTTTATTGAGGAAGTCTATTGTTAATTGAACAATATGTTTGTTTCTTAATGGGCAATGGCAGTTTTTGTAATCAAATAAACTTGTCTGTTATTTTACATATGAAACAATGGATGACTCTATACATAATTATATTTGAATATTACAGTTAAAACTTCAATATCTAATACTGAAGCTCAGGAGTGTGTTTACAGTCGCTGTAGGAGAAAAGGCTTCACGATAGATTTTACAACTTTAGTAGGCTTTCAGTATTGTCAATGTTGTGCACACTCATAACCGTTACATTACGCATTTAACCTGTAGTTGTGTTATGAACAACTTCATTATATCTACTATATACATTATTTATACCTGACATTAGAATCTTTCAGAACACAATAGGTTCGTTACGAAATAAAAATTTACTTGTATCTTTCTTGTTCGCCTTGATATTTGCTATTTTATCTCTTTGTATCTCATCGTATCGCTTTGTATATCTTTCTTGTAATTGTTTTATTTACATGTTACAAATGTGTACCTATTCGCGGTCAAGGTAGGGCATGTGTATCTTTAATTTATACATGTTACTTTAAGTATATAATGTTCTTTATTATGTATATTGCTTTAAGGACTCTCGTGTCTAGATTAAGGAATTCTGTCACTCTGTTAGTAGTAAAAATATAGATCAAAATTACACTTAGTTATCAATTTTCTAAACAAATGATATACTGACTGTACAAATCTTGTAGTTTTTATTTGCAGGTTATTTCTTATTTCTATAACATGCTAAACATTTTGATCCTTTTTGGATTTTCCAAAATATTCTTTTACGCAATCGATAGTTTACATGTTCTTATCTGTTTGTTCAACAAACTTTTTATTTTCTTCGCCCATCATTGTCTCTTACGGCAGCCATACTTATAGATATACATCAACACCATCATCACAATTTCCTCCCCCAAAGTATGCCACAACGACTGGTTTTGCGCTGCTTGCACCCAACGGATGTACAATATGAATTTATTGTTGAAAATAGTTGAATATAGCATTTCATCAGATAATGTTATAGTAGTTATCATCATTATTCTATTTAACATACAGGCTATTGTTACTTTAGCCTCCTCGACTCTTTTTGGCCCATTGCCAGCTTGACCTCTTTATAGCTTCTTACTTTGACGTTCATCTTTATTTGTCCACTCTACGCTATTCTTCGTCTTTATCTCTTTTTTCTTCTACCTTCTCAAATATAACTTTTATAAATTCGTCATAATTTTCCCGCTTCTGTTCGTTATTGCCTTTAATTAAAAGTTATTCACTTGATATTTTCTCAGTCCAGATTTTATTTCCATTTGTCTCCAGCACTACATTTCAAATGACTCCAATTTCTCCGTCTTTTTTGTGACTGTGAATTTTCTTTCCATTGCATGAATATTTGTCAGGTGAAAATGGGTTCTTTGTTGTGGAAAGTCTGTTTTGAAAGCGCCTTGTAAAAGAGTTTGTCCAGGGAAGTACTGCCACCTTACCTATTCCAGCCATCAAGCAGTGATGTGAGCATTACTCCGTTCCGGTTGTAAAGGTTAAATATGCTGTTTAAATTACAGGCGCATGGAACTTGTCAAATTATACCTCAGGGTGACGGGCACAGTGGCAGTACCTCTAAGATCTTTGGGATTAAAAGCTCTGAGTGGTACTGCAACTCTTAATGATAGGCGTGTCACTTACCACCAGGTGCACGACTTATTCGCCCCATCAGTTGGTATTATAAAAAAAAAGATTCTCGTTTTAATGTCTGTGGTGTTATATTTGAAATGCGGATAAAGTGGCAGAGTGAAATAGCTTATTCCATTATCCTTAGTGAAGTAAACTGATTGATACATATAGTCAAACTTCACCAAATAAATCAAGATCCAGAAATAAAGCTTGAGGCGAATATATGCAAGTAATTATGCAGACATTCTTATACATGATACTGAGTCGTGATGAACCAATTGCCTCAGGTAGCAAGGTGTGTGTTTAGACGAGCGATTATTTAGCCGCTGAGATCGACCGCGACTGACGGTCGACAAACTGTGACGATTACCATAATTTATTGACAACACTATAACAAAAACTCTTGCTTGAGAAACAGAACAGTTTTTTGAAATTAAAAACACGCCAAACCCTTTTGAACGGAATATTTTGAATTCACAAGACAATTTGATTGATTTCTTGCAATGTTCGAGAAAGTTAATGTTGTACAAATTATTGTTTGTTCGATTTTGTTGTCGAGTAGCGTCAAAAACTTGAGTCTCGTTATTTCCTTGAACTGCAATGGGAGAAGTACGTCTATATACCACATTATATTCAAATCCACTCAGTCATTTTGAAGAATGAGCCTTTATATTATAGATTTACCTACTTACAATTAGCACCAAGCCTTTGGCGTTCATATTCGTTATTTAGTGTGGTAATGCCAAGCAAGAGCTGTGCTGATTTAGATTAATAAAAATTTTACATATTTTTAGGTAAACAACTTCATTCACAAGTATTTGCATATATACTGTTATTATTTATAACTTCTAATGCAAATGAATACAAATGAACGACACCATAAAATTACATAGGTACTAATTAAATCGTCATAGTTAAGTGAAGGGATTCAGTCCTTACATTAAATCTATTTGATTAAGATGAAGCCTGAATAGCCCAGACTGACTTGTCGCTAAAGTCGTATAATTATACGCCTAATTATTATTTTAATCAACTTTGATAACAAAATCGCAAGTTTATAAAACACTAATAGCTTTAAGAAGCTGTGCTAAGTCTATTATATTTCAACATTGTCGATTATTTAGGTCTATACCCGCTTGAACTGCAGTTATAGTCGATAATTCAGCTGATAATTCTTTATTTAAATACTAGGTTTACTGTCTTTATTACCAAAATTGTTAATCTTAAAGTTTAAGATGATGGTCACTATTGCGTTAAAAATAATGTGAATTTGAATTATGATCCAAACAAATAGAGTTGTCTATACAGCCTATGGTTATAAAGGTATCAAATATCTTGCGATTTTTTATTGCAAAACCATAAAAGAAACAGCAATAAACATAAGGATAAGTATCACTTTTGGTAATGTTTGTGACGAATGCAGCCTTCTTCATCGTTATCCCACCTTTTGTCGTATCATCATATCATCTGCTAAAGCATGGTAGGTGTCTGATCTGGTGTTACAAATAGTACAATTGGTGGTGTCCACTATCTTCATTACGAACGCATTAAGTGGAATGTATCCGGTGCGCAGTCTCATACTGGGACTAGTAGAGGCCGGTTCAGGCTAATTTGTGTAAACCAAGGTATCTTTGGTGGTTCAGCTTGTACAGTTTTATACCATAAAGACCCTTTTCCACATATGTTTTGTCAAAATCTTCTTTCACATCGCTTAACAATGAATTTTTACGTCTCTCAAAAGTTCGGTGAAAACAGGCATGTTGTTTACAGGTATACCATCATAAATGCCCGACGTCGCCTCTTTCTATTTAAATTACAAAAAGCTTTAAGAATATGTGCATACTTCGAGTTCTCAGACCTTGGTATTTAACAAACGCCCAGAAGTTTAATCTTGAGGTTTGACAGTGAGGCTGTGGAGTGCATTGTATTGGGTTGAGACGATGCGACCTCTTTCATCATCATCCCACCTTTTATCACCCTCTTCTCTGGTTCTTGGCCACTTATTTTTGAAATTTTGAATTGTTCTCTAGTTCCTTTTCTTTGTTATTCTTACTTTGGTTGCTTCCATCATCATTCCCATTAAAATTCTCAAAGAGAAAGAAAGTGTGAACCTCAATTCTCAATCATGTAAACCTCACGTATTTTCACTGTTTATAAAGCGTATATATTCCTTATCCTATTAGACAGTTACCCTTTTTAGGGTAACTGTTTTGATATTCATCCCTTGCAAGGGAGTATTCTATACTATTGTATTTGTTTTTTATATCATTGTGTTTTTGTTACAGCCATCTTGTTCCCTTTTTACCTCATAAATTTTATGTAGACCGAGTCTTCACTCTTTAATTTTGCCAAGGCCCGACTACCTGTTTTCAATTTAGATACATATATAAATAGACTGATCAATAATTCGTAAATTTTTAAGTTCCTTGGCGATAATGTGCGTTTCATCTATCCAGCCAATATACAAAAACATGTAAACATTGTTCTAAATATTTATTTCATAATTCATCAGTCATTTGTGTAATTCAGCTGTTACTTTTTTGAACATTAATTTTTTTTATTCCACCTAGGTAGTCTATTATAATTTTTCAAGCATGAATTTATTTCTACTCCTTGAGAAAGTGTTCGATCAAAGAGTACTGCCATCTTCTGCGGTCAAGCAAAGAAATGAGCATTACTGTGTTTAGGTTTTCAAGGGTAAGGACGTTGGTGAAACTACAGGCAGATGGAATTCGTTAGCAGGGTAACGGGTGCAGTAGCAGAGGCTCTCAGATCTTTGCGATTATAGCTTCAAATGGCACTGCAACAACCATGAGTAGACATGTCATTTGCCACCAGGCCTATAACTCATTCGTCTCGTCACTTTATATCATAAAAAGGAACTTTTTAAAAATTGTATTGGTTTAAATACTTTCTTTATAGCAAATCTATTTGGGTCACTTTTTTTTTCATGGGTTAATTTTGATTTGGTTTCTAGTTGAGGAACATAAACTTAAAAAAATGGGCTTTATTTGACATGCAAAATACAAAAATGTCCAAACATTAAGCAGAGAAAAAAAAAATTACATTAAAATAAAAAAGCATGTCAAAAAAATCCATGACTTCGCGTCTGAGGACTATGCTAATTACGTAGTCCTCGCTGTTATTTTACCATGGTCCGTGATAATTTGGAACACCACAATTAAAAGTACTGTTACGTACAAAAAAATATTTTTTTTTATTTTTTTATTGTGACTCGGCAAAATGACTGCACCGCGCCTGATGGAAAGTGCGAATACAGTCCAGAGATGAGAGTAACGGATGGAAAACACAAATATCTTCACTATCATTTTGCCAGTCTGGCCAAATGCTTCTTCACACTACGTTTGAAGGACCCGATGTTATAGAGGGGAGGGAATACATGCGCCGGGAGTTGGTTCCACAATTTGATGGTTCGGCATAAAAACGAATTGCCAAACTTTTTAGTGCGGGACGGTATTGAACTGACCGTCCAACTGTGGCAACGCAGTCCGGCACGGGTGGTCCGCTGATGGAAAGGAGAGGAAGGGATAAGGTTGAATAACTCTTCAGAGCACTAATTGTAGACAATTAGGCACTAAATACATAAAATTTGACACAAACAACAATTGGATAACGAAAATAATCAACTTGAATAATAAATAAGTAATTTAAATTAGATAATACGAAACATACACAGAAAAAGAAAGAAAAGAAAAGATAAAGATAACAAAGAAAATATATACAAACACAATCTGCGTCTCTAGATTACTTTTCAAACGGACACAGAAAATATTTATGTTTAAAAGGTTTGGTAGTCGTTGAGACACTGCTGTTCGCACTGAAGGAGGTAGTTCGTTCCAAAATTTAGTTTAGAACTTTGTATACATATAATCAACACCTCACATTACGCCAATACATTCCTTTTGGGCAACAAATGCTCGTTTGCCATAAGAGTCATTACCCTAGATAGTCATTCCATAACGAGTAACTGAAGCAATACAGCCATAATAAGCTAACAAAGAAATTTGTTTGAAAGTAATTCGTCTTAATTTACAAAGCACTTAGATTATTTTGCTGCAAATGTTGTCGATATGATTCGTATAGCTCAGATTCTCATTTATTATGTTTAAATATTTTTAATACATTCTACCTCTAAGATCGTACAGTCATAATTAACATTCAAATTAATTTTTCTATGTTCTCTTTAAGCAAATTGGATAAAATGACTTTTTTTTCATTTTCACACGTGGATTATTTATAGTTAACTATTTTGCTAAAGACTTTAAGGCGTCATTAATTTCATAATGAATCAGCTCGTTATCCTATAACTTTATAATTGTTTAAATATCTACTGCAAAAACGATGCATTTATGTTCCGTAACCTCTGGTAGTTCATTACTATACTACAATAACAGTAAAGGTCCCAATATGCTTCTTTGAGGAACACCAAAGCTGTTAAATGGGCGAACGAACGGCAGGTGTTAATGACATTTATTTTGTCAACTTAAATAAGTAATATAATTGTACAAGTTGATGTAGATATAGATATATAGATGTCACTTAAACCAAATCTGCCAAAAAAACAAACATAATAAATTGCTATTCTATTATTTTGTTGAAGTTGATTACTAATAAGTTGGACAAAACAAGAATGATCCTGAGTGAGTAAAGCGATACTGTAGCCGCATTATTCCGGAATTATGTTCATTTTATAGTTAAATTAGAATTTCTGAAGCGTGCTCTTTAACTTTACGTAATTATTGTCAGTAACTTACTACCTGGGTGGTTCATCGTGCTTGATAGACTTTAGGTTTCGTAGTCTATAGCCGGGTGACTTATTCTCCACTAATTTGAGGCTGCTGATCAGCACAAAGACTTATATGGGTTGATGCAATACAGATCAACCAGTTACCCGCGTCGAGCGAAAGACAATGCGATGACATTTTGTTATCTTTCCTTACAGTTACGCTAACTAAATGATGATTTAATTAATAGGAACAGTAGTTTAATGGCAATATTCAAATTAAATAATATCAATGATTGTGTTGAATGCGCGACTCAAAAGTTCCCATTATACTGGCGGCATTGCCTCCCTAGATGGCAATGAAAGCCTGCTGAACCAACCACGACCCAGAGGGATAATCGCAGACAGGGACTCTGAGTCGGCGACCCGTATCTTTTAATAAGGTCCGAGCTTCCCAACCCCCAGGGACTGCGATTCGTTTCGACAATGACCGGTATGACATCTTAACACGGTAAGTAGGCTTCAAGGCAGAACATTTTGCTTGCTTTAGTTTCGCTATATAATACAAAGCTGTTGGACTGTCTTTCCGCCCGACCTCACTCCTCTTTTGTAGTTCGTGTCATTAATCGTGAATTTTAATAGCAGTAGAGCTCCTTGTAAGAGTTTGTCCAGGGAAGTACTGCCACCTCACCTATTTCTGCCGCCAAGCAATGACAGGCGCGGTGGCAGTGCCCCTCAGATCTTTGCAATTAAAATCTGCAACAGCTCTGGATTGGCGTGTCGCTTACTACCAGATGCACGACTTGTTCGTCCTGTCACTTGGCATCATAGAAAAATGTAATAAAAAAAAATTGCGCTAGTCTCATTCATCTACAGCTCGCGAGTTTGACATTGTCGTCTACCCATCTCGCTCGACGTCTGACGTTTCTGTAATTATTTCTTGGTCATCATTTGCTTGTCCCTTAACTACATCTGTGATCATCGTGGATAGCCTATGTCTATCTATAGTTCCGTAACTATATTGTACAAGTTTATTTGTTTCACGTCAGATCTTCACTTTTCTAGCAGAGAAGACTTAAAATACTGGTCAAAAGGATGTGAAGTTTTTTAAATTTTGTAGGTTAGTTTAGCATATGAAAAAGCCAGAATCGAATTCGTTTGCGTTTCCCAACATGTTTAGGTCAAATTTATTTCAGTTTAATAATCTATTCAGTTATGTGAACTGAGGTTTGTAACTTATAATTGCTCTTTAAAATGAGTGCTAGGGCTTGAAGAGCATATCACTGAGCCCGGTAGTTTCACCGACACACTTACCCTTCTTATTTTAATTTTATTTTTTTTATTACATATTTGTACTTTATCAAAGACGCGATGCTATAGGCATACATTTTGTCTTTGACAGTATGTATAGTGTTGGTGCATTACATGTGAGTGTGTTGGGAGTATGTGTGAGACAAATGTTTACTGAAAATACTAAAATAGGTACTACTAATTAATACTAAATACGACTTTGTTAAATTATTTTATTTTATTTTTTAGTTTTTACCTTTCAAAATCGAAACGCAGTAATGCTCATGTTGCTGCTTGGCTGCAGAAATAGGTACTAACAGGTAACGTTGAATGTTCAGCATGGTTAAAAATTTACGTTACCTTTCCAAGAAGCCTCCTAAAAAGGTGTACTTAATTATCAGCCCCTGCTGTGGTCTCGGCATGAATTTAAAGAATTTGCGTAAACAATAACAATAATAATAACGCACACACTCAACATAGTCCCGCACTAGGGAAACCCTGTGTCGCGGGTGCTATGGATACACACCTAGATAACCACAAATTACACCCAAACTCACGAGAAAAATAAATGTAGGCCATAGACATATTTCTCCCGGCCTGGGTATCAAACCCAGCACCTATGCATGGCAGTCATGGTAACCGTTCGGCCACGAAGACAGTTAAATCTTTACACATTATGCAATTTTTTTCAGTATAGTAGTCATCATAATTTTCCAGCAAACCACTTATTAAGTTATCGATTAAGAAATCAGTGGTAATTAAAATACGTAATTTCAATTTAGGAAGTAATTTTACGACTTGATTAATGCAATAAACAACCATTATGCCTTGAAATGACGGCGAAGTGAACTTTAGACGTGTCGGTAACGGTAACTTTACGTTACACTTACTTAACTGAACAGGTTAATATCGATTAATCCGAAAACTCTAGACATGACATTTAGTAGCAGAAAAAGTTCCTTGTGAAAGAGTTCGTCCGAAAAAGAATTGCCACCTTATCTATTTCCGCCGCCAAGTAATAATGTGAGCATTACTGTGTTTCCGATTTTGAACCACCAAACGTACGAAATTGTGCCATTGACACTATCGACACTACTGTAGGGTAATTATCCGAAAACTTTCAAATGGTGGAAATTTTTACGAATAAATTCCCAAAAAATTGGAAAATTATGAAAAAAATATAATTTCGAAGGCTCGCATTATGTTCTACGCTTAGAAATATCTTTTGAAGTTTTATTTATCGTGAATTATAAAATTTCTAGGTATAGCTAACTGCCTCCGTGGCCGAACGGTTACCATACCGGACTGCCACGCAGAGGTCCCCGGGTTCGATTCCCGGGCCGGGAGAAATATTTGTATGGCCTACATTTATTTCTCTCGTGAGTTTGGGTGTAATTTGTGGTTGTCTATGTGTGTGTCCATGGCACCCGCGACACAGGGTTTCCCTAGTGCGGGGCTATGTTGAGTGTGTGCGTTATTTATATTTATAGCTAAAAGCCACGTAAAGAAAATGAGATTTAAAATGATTTCACAACAGCGAAAAAAAATGTTTTTGTTAGCTCCATGGTTTTCCTTCAGTTCTTCAACTTTTGACAGGTGTCAACGTCAAATATGGAAAATTAAAGGAAAAATATCCGAAATAATATTTATTTTTAAATGTGTTTTTATTTTTCAAAATGGATATTTTTCCATCGTCCATCACTAATCGACACACAAATAGATCTGGGTCCCAAATCGAATCGCTGAGCTACCGATGTCATTAAGTAAGAGGAATGCTGTGTAAAGAGGGCTAAAGGTATTAAATAAGACCCTGTAAGGTGTTCCGCAAGGGTCAAGCAATTATGTATTTGGTATGTTGAACTTAAAAATACACCCATCAAGAAAACTTTGACACTGACAGGCGATATGAAAATGACGGAACAGCTTCATCGTCACCTTGAACCGAAGAATCCGTGTCTGAAGAAGATTCGTGTACGTATAGCGCAATTATCAACTTTATTAATGTCTTCAAAATTCTTTGTGATATTGATTTTTATGCAATGTTTTTCCTTGTTAAAAAAGGTGAACTACTGGCGACGTTTTATTAGCGTCCTTCACTTTAAGATATTATAGCACATTTTAGTATAAACAACTTTTACTACGGAGATCCTTGTCTAATAATTATCTGCAGCATACATTTGCTATTTGGTAGCAGTACAGATAAGCTGAAACGTCTCATGTGTCTGTGATTTCACCAGCATCCTTAAAACGCGCGATTGCATCGCTACACCTGCGATTGCATCGATGCAAACGCGCGACTGCATCGATGCAATCGCCTATAAATCCCAAGTGTAGCGATGCAGTCACGCGTTTGTGTCGATACAATCGCGTGCTTGCATCGCTGCTTAAAATCGCGTGCTTGTATAAAGGTAGGCGATAAACGACTGCATCACGTTTGCATCGTGTTTGAATCGCTGCCAAAGTCACTGTGTGTAACCGCTCTTACTCTACAAAATCTGTGCGCAATAATGCGGCAGTAATAGGTAAGGTGGCCGTACTTCCCTGGACGGACTCTTTCACAAGGAGCTCTACTGCTACTAAAAAGTTTCCCTTCTCTGTTATTCACAGCACGGGGTTTACATAGTTTGATACCAGGTAATTTGTGACTTTGATTTGTCAGTTACGTACATTTGTGAATATTTAATGGTGAATCAATCCATCTCGATAACGGTTATCCCTGGTGTAAGTTTGAAGACTCCAAGCTGTGTTAGGCTAGCGCATTGGGGAACCCGTGTGCAACAGTGGCACATAAAAATGGATGACAGTGATGATGATTATTATTATAGACACAAAGACCGAACGAATACAAAGAAAAATTCCTACGATCCGATTGGACCAAGAACCAGCGTTTTTTCTATCTTTGTATAAATAATAATAACCCACTATTGGAGTATTTCAATATAAATGGATGAATATGATGATATTAAAAACACATCGACTATATAACGACAAATAGAGACAAAATGTCATTTAATTTGTTTGAAAACTATTCTGCATATCATTACTGTGACAACTGCGCTTCGATTGGCCAGCCCGAATTCGAAACAATTGACGGGTGTCGTCAACGGTTTTACTTCAAATCGACCAGTTAACTTGAGCTTTGCTATAATGGACGAAAATTGCAAAATTACATATTTAATATTTAATTACCGATGAAATTTGATTCCGTTTGTTTGTAATTAGATGTTTTGCTTGTTTTCCCTCAAACCACCGAATGGAACAGCACGCCATTGTTAGGTATATTATCTTTATTACAATAAATACAGAATATTTTTGGAATATACGGAGACGTACACACAGGTTAGTTATTGGCGCTGTACTATTTCAGCTTTCTAATTTGTAATTTCAGTGCAAACAAAGCAAATTATCTGAAAAAACAACAACTACCGTTGAAATAAATGTTAACTTGGGGCAGTAGCGGGCGGTAACCTTTGAGCGGTTTCATTTTCAAAATCATAAACAACTGATTATACGATACCTATGTAGATCTACATTAATACATCGATTGCACTACATACTAACATGATCGTTCGATCAATATGAATGCTCTCAGACAACCTTGAGATCGTCATGCCAATTACCCGAGTATCATAGGGTACTGGTCATAAAAATAGTGATGTGTAAATTGTCGATAAGTTTTTACATAAAAGTTAAGTTCAAATAAAGTAAAAAAAATGTTTTCGTAATTATCAATGTGTGCTCGACACTTGATAACTCGCTGTTGTTTTATAAGTTAAAATGCTGTGATTAATACAGTTAAAAAAAAAAATATTTTTTATTACCTAAAATTGCACACGCAAAATAGGACGACGTCGAGTTGCGGACACTAGCCCGTTACGCCAAGTACCTAAAATATGACATGTTTTCTGTAACCAGTACATGAAAGAGCGACAGCAGCTTGATATTTAAAACGTTTTTATGGCTGAGGTATATTCTAACACTCGCACAAAACGTGGGCATCATCAGTCCATCTCCTATGTCACGCCAAGTAGCCTGGTAAATAGCTCATGTTTGGTACAGCTTAGTAGCTTGGTAAAAACAGTTATCATTACATCTGTAGGAATGTAGGATACTTCAACATTGAATCGGTCTATTATATTCCTAACATTACGATATCTAACTTCAAAGTGTTTGCCCCCTTTATAATGCAGTTTATTAACTTTGTAATACGTTATAATAAACACAACAAGATATGTGACAATGTGATTTATAGAACTAATTAAACTACGTGACTTTAATGAAAAAAAATCCTACACCAATATCAATCTATAATCTAAATGTACATAACGGTGGGCAGTTTCAAAAAGAAAACAAATTTCCGCATAAAGACTATTGTTATCGATAAAAAGATGTTATATTTTCCCATCACTACCGCAACTATTAAGGTTTGATTAATAGTAGCTAATCGGCGCGGGCGCATCGCGAGGTCAAGCGCATTTATACTGATTATGTATTTGGATTGATATGTGATTTATATTTCAAAATTACTTAATGGAATTTATTTATGTATTTCTCAAACACCTACTTACTTATACTTTTTGAAATGATATATTTTCGATATGAAGAATACTTCGTTAGGATCGTGAATATTAACCACTTTCCATCACGTATGGCACCATGTATTTGAATTTGAAATGTAAACACAAAAAACAGTGGTACCTTTTTTATGATATCAAATAACGTGAAACGGTAAGGTAAGTAACAGTGTCACTCATAGCTTTAAAAAACAAAGATCTAAGGAGCACTGCCACTGCGCCTGTCGCCCTGTGACATAAGTTGACAAGTCTATTGATACCTGTAATTTCACCAGTATCCTTCTCACATATTTTAATAACAAAATTAAACATCATTTTCATCAAAGCTCCCACAACTAGCTAACACACCTGTAAAAGCGTTATAAGGTAAATGGGTTATGCAAAGCCATATACATAAAATAAAAATTCGAAAAGACGGTTGTTAAAACTAAAATTTTAATTACTAAAGCATTAACCTTGGGTCTATAGTTTGTGACTGCCACTTCTAACGAATAGATAAGAATACTTGAACAATAGTTCTACATTCTTCATATTTATGTTTCTGTTGTCAAAAATGTAATCTACTCTTGATTACATCGAATGGAGTAGCTTGTCTATTGGCTATAATAATAGTATGTATGTGAATAATACGTGTGAATTGTAAGGGAACGTGTGCACATAATACGTTATTTAATTTCGTTCGCTCTCTTTCTCCGCAACTCTTTTAGGTGACTTTAAATAAAAGTTGGAGGTTCTCATTCATTCGTTCATTCATTCGGCTGTATTTTTTTGTGTGTGCGTTACGAGATGACTCCGGCATTTATGAACCAATTTTGATGATTTTATGTATTTGTTGGAAAGGTACCCTCATTATTAGTTTAAATTTAAAGAAAAATTAAATTTGAAGAAAATATTCCTCCTCTAAGGGTGGCAAACTAGAGGATGAATCCAATTTCGCGGGCTTTCCGGTAACCAATTTCAATAAAACTTGGCAAATAGATGTAATTCCACGAACTTTTGATGTCAGTTTTTTTGTTAAAAACTATATAATATCAAGTGACGGGGCGAGCAAATCATGTACTTAGTCGTAAGCGACATGCATATCCATAGCTACTGTCCCACCGCAGGACAGAATCCTCCCTTCCCATTTTTTTACTTTTAGCGATTTAACTCCGCTAGAGGCAAAGATCTTATACTCGTATAAGCATCTAGCTCGTCTTCTTTGTCTTCCACGTCTCCGTTTTGCAATGCCACTCAAAGCTTTTAGATCGCCAAGATCTGACCTGACCATCTTTCAAGACCGGAACGCAGTAATTGTCACATTTCCCTTTCATTTATCCAAAGAGCTAAGGAATGAAATTCTTTGACGGGTTCTGACTGAACTCCAACGTGTAACAAACCTTTGATTTCCATTAGATAAAATTTACACAAACAAAGAGTCAATTTCTTATAGATTAATAACAATATATATAAATATGCTAAATTACGTTTGGAAAGCGAGAGGCTAGAACGAGTGAAAGACTTTGTGCTTCTGGGTAGTCTATTAACAAAATATGATAAGTGTAAAAGTGAACAAAGAATTGCCGGAAATTAGGTAAATTCAGTTTTGAAAATTTTTATAGCCAGAACGTATCAAAAGAAGCACGTCTGGATTGGAGATTGTTTGTTGTTGGAATTTTGCGTTTTTCAGATGAAGCATGAAATTTGATTAAATGTTAAAGAAATGAAGCGTTGCGCAATTTAAAGGCGTGATTTATGTATACGCAAAATATAGTTTGTAACGATAAAATGTTGCACGATAATGGTGCCGTTTTCAAATGTACATATCATTAAACTTTAAATGGCTAGACAGGAAAACGAAAGACCTTAATGATCCACAACGCTATAATTTGTTACCATCGAAATTGTTTAAGGATAAGAACGTCGCTCTAATTAGTAAAATAATTAATAATTCAACCAAGTAATTTATTTTGTAACCGGTAATTTGTCCGTAATCTACTCCGTCCATATTAGGTGCAATTTATTTTAAATAGGTAGATGTTTCATTGAAAAACGTGTGAAGATCACCTTTATAGATTCACGCACGTCCAGGACAACTGCGACTTTATTTTCTCTCAATAAAAAGAACCGTGCTCAGCGTTATTCATTGATACAATAATGTTTAATGTAACCGGAAGATGAAGTGTAAGATAAAGCCCAGATGATGGCATGCATACAATGAGAAGAAGAAGGCACACTGAGATTAAGTTTTTGGGGAGGCATTTGATCCAATGATTTAAGATTGTACCTTGAGGTAGATAAACTTCGACTTTAGAATCAAGCATTATTTCGAATAACCAAGCTGAAAACAAATTGTAAGGCGCTAGATGTACATTCTGGCAATCAACGTTGCCGATATCCGTTGACTTTAGAACCATGGGGCTCAGGATCGTGCCTTGTGGTAGATTAACTTTACCGAGACCCGAGCATGTCCCCTGTGGTACTCTATCATTACGTACCATATCTTACACAGTAATAGGTGTGGTTTGTAGCATTGAAAAGATAAAAACCGTCATTTTATAAATTAGGGTTATGCATTTCACATGACTACTTACCTGCCACACATATTAAATTAAGTTCATGGTCACTTATCCGAATTTGCAATAACAAGATAACATTATATGTAATACATAAATAATAAACGTAGTTGGAAATGTGAACTTTTGACCAGTATCGATATATTGAAATGAACCTGATTTTGCCCAGGGCGGTTTTAGAATTGATATTACGGCCCACACATAATGGCTAGCTGAACAAATGTGGAGGTAATGATTTTAATTTGATATTTTACGCAATAGTTATAATATGAAGTTTTGGTAGCAGTGGAGATTTCACACCTTTTCCATTGTCTATTTTACATTGATTTATTAATATAATAAAAATTCACCATTTACAACTTCACCAAACATGCAAGATACGGGTACAATTCAATAAATTAACATTATTATTTGTCAATGAGTGTTTGCTTAAAATATCATTTAGTTATATAACTATTACAGGTCAGGATCTAGAAGATGGCTTTTCATCTTAGTGTCTCCTATTGCAATTTTTTGCCAAACCATCGGTTAATATTGGGAGTTTTATCAATTTTTAAAAACCATCGAGTAGGAATATAACCAGAAATGGAGACAAAATAAGGGCCATCAATCTCTGGCAACTCATCAGGAAAATGGGCCTTATATCACTTTTAAATATCATTTCTCGTTTGCGCTGAAATCACAAAGTAGAAAACTGAAATAGTATACCCACAACAACTGACCTGTGTGTACATCTCCGTATATTCCGAATATATTCTGCATTTATTGTAATAAAGATAATGTCTTTAACAATGGGGGCTGTTCCATTCGGTGGTTTGGGAAAAATAGCAAAACATCTAATTACAAAACAAACGGAATCACATTTCATCGGTTATTAAATATTAAATACGTAATTTTTCAATTTTCGACTATTATAGCAAAGCTCAAGTTAGATTGGTAGATTTGAAGTAAAACAACACTCGTCAATTGTTTCGAATTCGGCCTGGCCAATCGGAGCGCAGTTGTCACAGTAATGATTTGGCAAAATAGTTTTCAAACAAATTAAATGACGTTTCGTCTCTACTTCCGGTTATATACGCGATGTACAAAACAAATCTGGGCCATGGTAAAATAAAATGACACGTTATTCTTTGTCAAAAGAGCTTTTAAAAGATGAAACAACTTGTGTATATGTGAAATTTTATAACTCTCCAATTGAGCACAAAAAAGTTATCAACAAATTTCGTTTGTGGAATCTTGAAGCCTCTCACTTAAAAACTTTTCATATTGCAAATGTGGCCTTATTAAAAGAAGGGTGCAAATTATGAACAAGGCAGACGTATGTTTAATATATTTGGAATGGAATGCTTTGTGTTTGTTATTTTCAGAAGGTACAACCTAAACATATTTGTTTATAGTAAATTTTAATAGATATACATGAAGAAGATAGAAAGGCTGAGAATAGTGTTCAGTGAACAAATAAATTAGAAACTCAAAGTGATCAGTTATAAAGAGGAGCTGGCTAAGGGTCGTGAGAAATTGAAGAGGTTACACTGACAAGAGTATATATACCTCTTAAATAGAATTATGTTAAGAGGCATATTGTACAAACGTATTGTATTGTATACCTATTCTCATCCATGTTTTCACTTTTTTTTTTTTTTTAATTTATTTTTTACACTTTTGCATCATATGTGATTATGGAGAAAGTTGGGCTTATCACTCATAATAAATAAATACAGTATGATGTAAAGTAAAGAGATAACGAACAAGATGTTAAAGAAAAGTAATATAAATGTGTCATTATCAGATCTCGAATTAGACATAGTTTTTTACCCGTTACGCTCCCTATTGACATATGGTGTCCTTAACTACTTTGGTAAACATTTTTTTAAATTTATTTTACATATTTCTTAAAATGGTAAATGAAAACACAGCCTCGTATTATAGGACACGTGATGGGTTAATTGCACTTCAAGGATATAAAACTAGTAGATTAGATAATACTTCCCATTGAAATGCCGGAATCAATAAACGTTGTTAGTTCTGTATTTTTGATATAACAATTGTTTTGCTACGGTAATGTATTTCAAAAAACAGTTTTTTAGTTGTTATAATTACAACTTACTTTTATTTCTTATTTACTTACTTCGTTAAAAACCAAAAACAAACATAATAGATGCAGATCTTCTTGCAGAAGAAGCACATTAAAAAAATTCGTAACGTCTATTGGTTTGTTTCGTGGCTTAATTGGCAGAGCATCTGGCACGGATTGCCTGAGGGTGCTGGTTCAAATCAGTACAGGAAATAATACAAAAAGTCACAATTAATACAAGGAAAATACAAACAAAAGGTTCTGCTTATTTCTAACAGAAATGATTTTTGTTATTAATTATTATAACAAACTAATGGAGTAATTTCATGAAAAAAACCAATATCATGGTAGTCAAATTTCGTGACATTTAACAAACTTAAAAATAAATAAAACTTTTTAAACCCATGAAAAATTGTATGTTTTGGAAATTGGGAGGTGTTCTCCTTATTTGTCTATGCGCATGCTAGACGGAGGTATAGATAAAAAAGCATACAAGTCAAAGTAAAAACTGAAATAATTTAAATTAGAAATGCTTGTGCTAATTGTTTATAAGTCCTACAGTAATTTCACTAGTACCCTTTATACAATAAAGCTTCATGTCATCATATATATTAATTTTAGCAGCACTGTTGCTTCTTCTGAAAGAGTTCGTTCGAGGAAATATTGCCACCTTACCTATTTCTGCCGCCAAGCAGTAATGTCAGCATTACTGTGTTCCGGTTTTGAAGGGTAAGGGCGCTGGTGAAATTACGAGCACATGGACCTTGTCAACTTACGTCTCAAGGTGACGGATCCCCTCAGATATTTGCGATTTAAAGCATGGACATGCGTGGTGGTTATGAACAGGCGTGTAGCTTACCATCAGGCGCACGACTGTTCGTCCCGTTACGTTATGTTATAACAAAAATCAAAAATGCTTTTATCACATGAAAGTTATAAAAATAATATGAAGTAAGTGAAACAAATTATAAGCGTGTTAAGGTTAATAACTCTCATATTTAAGCATAAATAAGTTACTGACTAATTTCTTTCGTAGAATCTTTAAACCTCTCGTTTGAAAAGTTACCGTTTTGCAGACATGTGACCTTTACACTTAGGATGCGCGAGACAAAGCAAAACAAATAATAAAACGTTGCCAATTAACCGAATCAAGAAAACGAAAGGTTAAATTCCTAGAAATTTAATAACTAGCCAATATTTTTTTACAAGCACCCATCATCTGCGGTGTGAGAAATAGACGATTAAGTTCAAGGTCCACACATAGAAAAATGAGTCCATATTTTAAGTGTCTATTGACTGGCTAAAGTGTGTGAACTCTATAACAACTTATTGATGATATTGTACGGAGGAAACTCTTAACTTTTAGTCTTTTTTCCATTGACTTACAAATAAATGGACGACGGGTCTAATACAAAAAC
>NW_020653852.1:19835428-19849114 GCF_003589595.1 Hyposmocoma kahamanoa | reverse complement strand
ATTTTAACGCCCTATAAGTTCGGACACATTTTAGCGCGGACCCGACGTCCATATAATTGTAAGTCAATGCTTTTTTCACAAAACGCGTATATAATTTCCTTCAATGAGAACATCTTGTGTTTTCTTTTAGCTTAGACTAAGTGTAACTTATAATATTAACAGTGTATACACATGTCTGTGTATTCTAGTACCAGTGGAGGTCCTTTTGAAAGAGTTCGTCCAGGGGAAGTACTGCTACCTTACCTTTTTCTGCCGCTAAGCAGTATTGTGAGCATTACTGCGAACTGGTGAAATTACAGGCACATGTGACTTTTCTTCTTATGTCTCAGGGAGACGAGTGTAGTGGCAGTGCCCGTAAGATCGTTGCAATTTAAAGTTCTGAGTGGCACTGCAACTGTTATGGATAGGCATGTCAATTATCACCAGGCGCACGACTTGTTCGTCTCGTTACTTGGTATTATAAAAAAACACATTTGACAATATATTTTATGAAAAGTCCTTATGCGCCTGTTGGTAAGTGACACGCCTGTCTATAGCAGTTGCAGTGACACTCAAAGCACAGGTGTTGCCACTACGCCACTCATCCTGAGACAAAAGTGGATCAGTCCCATATGCTTGTAATTTCACCAGCATCCTTACCCTTCTAAACCGGAACGCAGTAATGCTCACATTACTGCTTATCTTGTTGTTTGTAAAACAGATATAATAAATTTAAAACCTTAGTCATCTGGCACATTATTTATTTATTCGTTACGCGTTCTAGAGACACACGGGTGTCTATAACGATATTTAAACTAAAACTTTTACAATTTTTTATACATTTTTTGTAAATTAAAAATGATGGATGGAAATACAGCTGCATATTGCAGACACCGTGTAACTCTAGAACGCTACAGTAGCAACATCTTTAAGGACAGAACGGGTTAACCAAAGGAATGTCTTGAACGGTGGGTGCTTTTAGGTATTGTCAAGTCGTTTACAACAAGTAGCATATTTAGTTAAACAAAAGGACACGAACCCACCATCTGTCAGTCCGCATCCGTCAATCCGTTAGTTAGTTGAGAAAGGTCATAACACACAATCAACTGATGCGGCAATTTGTACAGCGAAGTAATAAAAAATATCTACAGTATTTTTTTTAAGTGATACGAAGAAGTCGTGCGCCTGATGTTGAGTGACACGCCTGTCCAAAGCAGTTTCAATGCCACTCAGTGCTTTAAATCACAAAGAGGGACACTGCCACTGTGCCTGGTACCAGGTGGCAGAAATAGGTAAGGCAGTACTTCCCTGGGTGAACTCTTTCACAAGGTAACCTCTGTATTTTATCTATACCGTTTAATCTTGAAACGTAGTCGTACTTAGAATTTTGAACTAAAGAATCCAGTTCTATCGGAAATCCTAAAGAAACTTCGTCCTTTAACCGGTCACGAGCATGACCTTAACAAAAGCAATCGAAAAGTAATACAAATTTGCATACCGAATGGGTTCAGTATCAAACGATTTGATAATTTGGAGGTAATCACTGTAATAAACATACTTATTAGAGCAAAAAAAATAAACCAATATTGATTATTGAATGTCAAATCAATTTTAAGTACAAGATGTATATATAATGTAGTCTTTGTTTGTTTGAATACAATTAAATTGTCAAATGTTTTTATATCGAGTTTTATTGGGTTTTAGCCATTGACTTACAAATAAATGGACGACGGGTCTAATACAAAAACTACGAAAAAAATGTCCCTAGTCAACCTATTTAAACGTAGTGACATTTCAAGGAATATGAAAAAGATAAAACGTTGAATTTAAATTGTAATGTCATCGCAGTACTGTCTAATTTTGCTTGCTTCGCTGTCACTCGAACAAACGAAGACTAGTGCGTGAAGGACGCTCTGTATACGATTTTAACGCCCTATAAGTTCGGAGACTTTTTAGCGCGGACCTGACGTCCATATAATTGTAAGTCAATGGTTTTAGCACTTATTAAATATGAAACATATTTTTCGGACCCGCGTAAATTTGTTTTTTCAAATAAACCAACGTTTTCCACGGTAACGACTGAGTGAGATTAGAGATTTTGGAACCGGGCGTGTTTTGAAGAACCGGGAACTTCCGGTATTCTACCGTGCACTAAATAAACGCGGCTATGTGACAAATGGTCAAATATATATTTTAAATAGCAAAAGATAGAGCACAAAATTCTCTTTTAAATCAGTTAAAATTAGCTAACGTGTTCGTCTTATCTGAACTTACCCGATCGATGCGTACTTGAAATATCATTAAATCATTTCAATATTCTAAAACTGGGTTATGGTTTTTTATATTTACCATGCCGGACTGCCACCCAAAGGTCCTAGGTTCGATTCCCGGGCCGGGAGGAATATTTATATGGCCCACATTTATTTCTCTCGTGAGTTTGGGTGTTATTTGTGGTTGTCTATGTGTGTATCCATAGCACCCGAGACACAGGATTTCCCTAGTGCGAGGCTATGTTGAGTGTGTCCGTTATTATTATTATTAATATTATTTTTATTTATGATACACGTATTTGAAAAAAATATTTTGTCACTTCATTTATTTAATTAGGCTGCCGTCCGGCAGTGTTAGTGTTCAATGATGATACAATCAGTGAAGGAGTAAGCAATAGTATTCGATGGGTTAAGAAAGATAGGTTTCAAAAGCAAAAACGGTCAATATTAAAGCTTTTTTATTCAAAATAACGCAGTACAAATTAGTCGACTTAATTTTTAGCCTACTTATTATTGGAAATTAAAATAAAAATATGAAAAAAGCTTTTACAATCAAATTAACAGAAATTACACCATCCACGCTGATTCCCGAAAGTACCGAAATAACGGGGAAATAATTTTGACCCGGTTCGGTTTTGACTTATTACTATAAAAGAACCGGGAATTCCTGGTAATTGCGAGACCGGGATTTGAACTCAAATTGAGATGGTAAAATCGTCAACTAATTATATCTACACAAACTGTTGATGATCCTTGAGATACAATATATGACGTTTGTCAAAGGAATGAGGTAAAGTCGATATATGTTTTGATTTTGAAGAAAAGATTCACATTCATATATTTATTGAATTTCTACATGGTTTGCTTAGATCTAAAATACATTTCAATTGTCCCTTAGAACATGTAGCACCCCGCTGGGTCGTCGCAATATACGAGAAAGCACATACAATAATACTAACAATTATAACTTCAGCTTTTACAATTAATGTCAAGGAAATAATATCACATTTCATGCTTAAGTCAAAAATAATAATAATCTACAAATTATATAACCATTACATGTAAACAATATGAAATTTGATGTCCATAAATGTAGTCAGTTTGTCAGTATTAATTGTTGAAATTTATTTAAGTATTGGGTATCATTATCAGTAAAAAAGTAGTTTACTTTATAAAAGCATTTTCCACAAAGTAATTTTTAAGGAGGTTTTCCATTTTTTTTGTGTTTTTTTCATGTTTTATGTGGTTGGGTACAGCATTAAATATTTGGATTGCCATTGAATGGGGCCCTAACGTATTGATGAATAGAAGAACGATGTATAGATGTGTGAAATATTTTGAATTGAAGGCATAAAATACACAACTATAATTCAAATGCAATTTCAAACAATATTTTAGTAAATTTTTAAAACATTTACCATATCGTTGATAGAAATGAATAACATCGTAACATTCAATAAACTTAAAAATTACAATTATTAAAGCGACGTCTCTAGTCAGCGATGGTAGCTATAAAAGTAACTCTCTGAGTGAAGAAATAAATTTCTCACACATAGCGCCACGGCGAAAACGTCGTTAAAAACCAAAAACATAGATCTGCAACAAACACATAGAAAGAAATGTAAGAAATGCCGGTTCATTCCGTGGCTTAATTGTCACAGTATCTGGCACGGATTGTCTGAGGGCGTTTCGATATTTGTTATAATAATAATTAAATACGTGAAGTATTCAAAAAGATTATAGAGATTGCAATGGGAACTAAGTGATTCACTTCGAAAGTTATAGGACTTTACATTATAACATCTTAATAAATAATATTAACTTATGGACCGTGGTAGCCTAGGGAGAGAACGGTTGCTTCTCAATCACGTCCTTTTGACTTTAATTTGTAAGTTACATACATTCATGAATGTAGAGTACCGATAACTTCTGCTTACGGTGACAGAAGACGTCGAGATGAAAATTCCTTGTTGAACAACTCTTGGAAAGCGTGTGAATCGTGGAACTCGTGTCGCTAATTGTGGTCTGAATGCTACTGGATGTACTGGATAAAATTATGGTTTTTGCTGTTAAGGCTTCGAGTGGACATCAATATAACATATAAAATATGTGAAAGAGTGCGTCTAGGGAAATACTGCCACCTTCATTATTTCTGACGCCAATTATTAATATGAGCGTACTGTAAGGGTAGTTTTATGTATATGGCCGCTAAAATATGGAATAATATCCACCCTCCCCTGCGCAACCTGTCATCCAATTAATTCATTCTTTTAGAGTTAAGATAAAATAGCACTAACTAGAGCTACAACTAAACGGATGGTAACTAACTGAAAAAAGTCTAACAAGTCTGTTCATTATATAAAAACAATACAATGTATATTATGTGATAATCGCCTATGGTTAGTAATTTTCCTACTTATTTTTCGTTTAATTTTAAGGTATTTTCGGGTGCGGGTCGGGCGCTTGACGGGTCGGGAGCGCGGTGGGTCCAATTCCTTGTATTTATTATGTGCACGCGCTCTGTATGTTGTCGTCCATATCAATATACGGAATTAGACCCGCCGCGCTCCCGACCCGACACGCGCCCGACCCGCACCCGCTCTCTGTGTTTCATAAAATTCGGGATTTAACTTTTCGGTGAAGGAAAATGTCGTGATGAAACCTGCACGTCGAAGGTCCACAACCTTCGAAAAACGTGTGAAATCATCAACCCGCATTGGACCAGCGTGACGTACTATAGCCTTTACCTGAGAGGAGACCCATGCTCGGCAATGGGACGTTTAAATGGATTAATGATGACATGAATATCATAATAGTAAAACACAATATTCTTTACAATAAATAACACAAGCAAAATATTGTTGAAAACTGAGTTACGTTGAATTTACTTTATATGTCCACTTTTAGTTAATAGGCTTTGTAGGAAAATTCTGTGTATCAAAATTATAGCCCATTAAAATTGACAATCAATTAAATTCCATGATATAAGCACACCTAAAGGGTTTTTATTGTCTACGCAGGTAAATTACTCAGAAACGTCTTTGACCAGGATATAGGATGTCACGATCTTTCCTAGATTCTATTATCTTTTTAGAATCAAAGTTCCTGTAAGGTAATAAATATGATGATCTAATAGATTATTGCTTGTATGTATTTTCGATGACCTCGGATGCCTAACGGTTTGCAATGTGGGCGCCGGACGAGGTCTACCTTCTGTAGGGTCAATTTTGTAAACTGCATGTTTCGAAAAATTTTTTGAGGTGCATATCTTAGGTCTTAACGACCGTTTTAAAATACTTACGTCCTGTTTTATAATTCCATTTTGGTTTTAATTACGTTTAAGTTTTAAATACGAATTTAAAACAGGACATTAGGACATTAAAACATGCTCCACTGAAAACTTTTTCGAGATAGCGCTTTCGCCCTCTCTAAAAACACCGATGATGTCAGAAGCGATTCTCATCCATTATTATAACTTCTTTACTTAAAAGTTGCTTATCGACTTTTTTATTTTCTATTTGCCAAGTTTTCTATAGAAGTCGGTTAACAGAAAGTGCGCAGAACCGGCTTCATCTCCTAGTTTGTCACCCTTAGAGGTAGAATGTTTTTTTCAAATGTAAATGGGATCAATACTGAGCTACCCTCTTTCCAACAATAAAAGAATTATCAAAATCGGTTCTCAATTGATGGAAGAATCACTCGCATTTTCGTCACATCATAAGCCCACGACACCAGTCAGCCCCTACTAAGTCTGTTTAAGGCTTCTGTAGTTAATTTTGATATAATAAATAACACCGAATATATTTTATTCAATTATGCAAAACATAACTTCTAAAACTTTAAGCTGGAATATGTTTAATTCTAGACTTCTCAGAACAGTAAAGCAAATACCAAATTTGTTCAGGAATTTAAACTATATATTTTCACATATGTCTCATAAACAGACGCGTACGACGATATATAACTATAACGAGCGATTCGTTCTGTGTACTGTAGTCTAGGCTCTACTCTATGAGTAGAATCACTGGCTGAATGAATAGTTTTGTAATTAGAATGTGTTTTGAAAAATGAAGTAAGAAAAGAATAGAGCATCTTGATATTACGAAATATAACCCAACACTGAAAGTATGTAAAAAAGTGCAATAAAGTAAATTTTGAAGATTATTCCAGTTTATATTCATGAAAGTACCTCTCGCTACGCAATCCGAGCTACGTCCCAGTTACAGTATCGTCTAGGCTCTCGGGTTTCTCTCAGAGAAAAGTTTAAGGAGACTGGTATCATGACTGTGGCATCACAGTACATTTACTTAAATATTTTAAATACTCGTAAAAATATACACAATTTCAATAAGAAAGAAGATATCCATAATATTAACCGTAGAGCTAAGTCCAAACTCATGGTACCACGATTTCGTTTACCCAAGGTAAACAACTCTTTTATGGGGAACTGTATACGTTTTTACAATAAGATCCCGGAGCATATGTTAAGTTTATCATTTCCTAAGTTTAAAAACGACATTAAAAATATTTTGATCGAAAAATCATATTACAAAATTGAAGACTACGTGTTAGATAAAGGTGTATGGAAAGACGAGACGGCTCCAGAATCCACACAAATTTGATTCAAAGTGTATTCCATAGCATTTAAGTTTATTTGAAAAGAGCAATCCCTAGAGTTTCTTGCTCGTTCTTCTCAGGGAGGTCAGCGTGGTGAACGAGCAGTAGCTTAAAATGTGACGTTTTCAAGTGTAAATTTATTTTACCTTTGTAATAAATAATCTTCGACTTTGACTTTGATACAAATTATGTCAACAACAATTAATACGAGTTCGATATTATTCTTGGACATTATAATATGTACGCCGTGTAAGATTCTATTTATTGTAATGCACTCGTTGATGTCTTTTGATAGGAAAGACAGGTCTCTTTTCATTCATGCCTAAGTACTACCGTAAACAAATCAAAAACATCTGTATTTTTCTCAAAGTCATAGACAAAGTCAAACAATCATTTATTCCACAGGTAAAATTTTTACTCGTTCACGACGCTGACCTCCCCGAGAAGAACGAGCAAGAAACTCTAGGGATTGCTATTTTCAAATAAACGTAAATGCTATATAGAATAATACATTTTGAATCATATATGTGTGGAATAGTTGTTGTCTTTCCATACATCTGTATCTAACACGTAGTGTACAATTTTCTAATATGAATTTTCAATTAAAATACTTTTAATGTAAGTTTTAAACTTAGGAAATGGTAATCTTAATATATGCTCCGGAATCTTATTGTAAAAACGTAATAATTTGAGTAAATGTACTGTGATGCCATGGTCATGATACCAGTCTCCTTAAACTGTTCTTTGAGAGAAATCCGAGAACCTAAATGGTACACAGAATAAATCGCTCGTTTTTGCAACACAAAATATGGTTTGTATATCTGCCGCTTTACCCCACATGAGAATCCCGTAGGACATATTACTATGGAAGTAACTATACTTTAGTCTAGTAGTAAAAAGTTCTTACCGTAACGCTTATATTGATACAATATGAAAATGTTCAATATATGTAGGTCATTCAATTTTGTCCGTATGTTCTTGATACTTCTCTATGGAAAAGAAGGACGGGGCAACTAAACAGAAAGCACTTTGAAATCGCACTGTAAAGTTTGTAGTTGCTTTTTTATAGCGAAACATTAAAAATATTTCTGTTACTGTCCATAGATGAACAATTATGTATGCCGTGTTTTCTGAAAATCAATTACCCGTAACGCACTCGTTGATGTCTTTTGGTACGTAGAAACAAATCTCTTCTCAAAGTATAGCGCCGCCACACAGTGGCGTTCACCCGTGACGCCCAGTTGCGCGGCGTGACATGTTATCGGATCATTCGTTGACTTGACGTGCGTGTCGTGCGTAACGTGGCCGTGCGCCTCTATGCATGAGCCGCCTACCGTCGTTGCGACACACTATCGTAGTATCTGTTTACATCTGATCTTTGCTACCGTTTAAAATGTTTGATACAAATCACTTTACCGCTCACTAGGTGACGCACTTTGATTAGGAACATTAAATGCAAAAGGTTTAATTTAAATTACGACAGCCTAAATGATTGCAATATGGAAGCCGGATTAGGAGGTCCTCCAGGACCTTTATTCCCGGCACGATGGATTTAGGGAATTGATAAAGCCTATAAAGATAAAGGTGTTCAACACCGCCTAAAGTTGCCTGCTTATCAGTATTGTACAAAATTATGTCACGGAGAGGGTGCGCCAAAATTGCATGATATAATTGCACCATCCCCTTTCCATTATTGCGGGACTATGTAATGCACATACCTAAGATTCACACGAAGCGTTACGCTTCCATATTTATGTGACATATGGGTTTGAAGTGGAATTCCTTGCCTAAAGATTTGTTTCCTAAACGCTATAACTTGGGCATTTTTAAGGCTTTTTTTCACTTTTGAAAAGGCATTATATATAATACATACATGTGTGTGTTATATCGTCGCCCTTATCGTCTTTTTCCCGCAGGTGGGAAGGACGTTATATGCACATTCAATGTATTCTTAAAATCTGGTTCTCGTCTGGGTATTCTAAATAGTACACCATAGTGAATTTCGTTGCTCTCGTACTATAGCATAGCATATATGACATGGATGTTTCCTAATTTGAGATCAGGTAATTATTATACAGAATTATAGATATAAATTCATTGAATAGTTCTTCGAAGATGTTTTGTGCATATAATTCAGTAAATATCACAATATCAAGTGATATTAGAAAGAAAATATTACAAAAACTTGGGGCCATTTTAGAGGAAATGTGTGATTTTTAGAATCCATGGACATGGATATTGGCACTACATACTTTAATAAAAAACTGAGACACTACGACCCTATATATTCGTTTTTAGAGTCGAGTCTACTAAATCTTAATGAGTTTGATTTGTAAATGTGAAATATAATCTTGTCTCAATAATACGGAGCGTGCTTGCTGTCCTCTTAATGAGATATAAATGATCCTACTTTCTTTCCTTGGTCCTCATTGTTGGTATATCCGACTTCACTGGAATGTGATCTATGGACTTAAACCTTTCTTTTATGTTTATTACGAAGAGACGAACAAGTCGTGCACCCGATTGTAAGTATTACGCTACACATATAATAATTACAGTGTCCCTCAGCGCTTTAAATAGCAAAGATCTGAAGGGCATTACCAATGCGTTCGTCACTACACCCCATAAATGGCTTTTTCATGTAACTTGCAATATTCCGTTCCATGCATTTTTTCGATAACACTACAATGTAACTAAATCAAGTTTGAATGTTTTTTTAAGAGAATCACATCTTTTTTTAATATATTATGACTTCTTTTAAACTTTAAAGTAAATATAGTAGTTGTACATCATATAGACACTCCGTTCGTTATCGTCTTTAAAAATACAGCATGCCACACATTGATAATGGGAATAAATATTTTGTTCTTAGGTTTTCGTGATTGTTACACGTAGGAAATGAAATTATTCAAACAAACCAACGTTTCGGGCCCTTTACAGGTCTCGGTTGACTGAGGTGGTACAGTCATCAACCAGTTATGTCTAATATTAATGCAAACCACCCTTTTTTCAGGGCGTCATACACTACATTTTCCTTGACGTGGTCGCCATTCCAGAATAAGTCTGCGCCATTGGCGACCAACCAAGATATTGCGAGCTATGTCGGTCACTTTAGTTCTCTGAAGTATGACCTTGTTAGGGATTGGGTCCATTAGAGAAACCCCAAGCATAGCCAATAATGTCAAAAATGACAATAATGTCGAATAATTGGCCTAAACCGTGTTTTACGTTTAAAGCGTTTACTTAAAAATACGAAATTAAATTGTCAGTTGCGTAGCCACTGCGCCTGTCACCCTAAGACATAAGTTGACGAGTCCCATGTGCCAGTAATTTCACCAGCACCCTTACCCTTCAATACCAGAACGCAATAATGCTTACATTACTGCTGGGCGGAAAAATAGGTGCGGTGGCAGTCTTCCCAGAATGAACTCTTTCACAAGAAGCTCTTATTAGAATTAATGACCTGATCTCATATTAATAATTCTCTCTAGGACAATATCCAGAAAACACCAAGAAGGAACTTTTTTGAAAAACTCATTTACCAAGGGTCCTCCTCATCGAGCGCCCATAGTGCAAGCCGTTGGGCCACCGATATAATAATAATAATAATAATAATAACGCTCACACTCAACATAGCCCCGCACTAGGCAAACCCTGTGTCGCGGGTGCCATGGACACACACATAGACAACCACAAATTACACCCAAACTCACGAGAGAAATAAATGTAGGCCATACAAATATTTCTCCCGGCCCGGGAATCGAACCTGGGGGACCTCTGCGTGGCAGTCCGGCATGGTAACCGTTCGGCCACGGAGGCAGTTAGTAGATATAGTTAAGTTACTTTAAATACATTTATAGATTAAGTTATATACTACTTTAAGTTCTCTCACATAGGAGTAAATGCAAAATACATTAAGACATTCAACCTACAGTAATTAGAACAGTTGAAATGTAATAGAACATCCTTGAAACGTCTCTCTTCAGTTTTGTAAGTTGCCTCTTTGTTAGGGTTACCATGAGATAAAATTTTGCAAGACCAGAAGAATTTGCAGTGGCAGTAGAACTCCTTGTCTTTACATTTACATTTCTGCCACCAAAAGCGCTGGTGAAACTACAGGTACATAGGACTTATCAACTATTCTAGTCTAGTCTTTGCGATTTAAACCTCTGAGCGTCAGTGCAACTGTCAAAGTATGTGTGTTGAACACTAAAATCATTTTAGTACATTTCTTGCCATATTCTTCCTAAATATATACAATATAGGCAACGTTTGTAAAATAGTTTATTTTTATCTTTAAGTAAGTAATTTTATGAAGTCGGTTTATTTTTTTCAATTATACAATTCTTTTTTCTGCTGTAATAAGGCTACAAAACGGCACTTACATTTTTGTACAATGATACGTCTAAGTCGTAAGTTGTGTTGTGTAATTAGATCAAAGTATGTTTGCTTATGTTTTGTTATTAAAGTTTTTTAAGTATTTCTATTCCACGTGATTTTTATTTCAACAGCATGGACTGTTATCGTCCCAATAAAATAAATACGTTTCTTATTCACTCTTCAATCCATTTTCAACCAGAAAAAGTAAATAATCAGACAATGCTTAAGAAAATACATATTTAGTACAGATATATTCGAAAAAAGACAGTCTGAGACTTATAAAAATTAAATTAACTTATATTTTGTTTTTTTTTATGATACTAAGTGCTGGGACGAACAAGTCGCGCGCCTGATGATAAACGACACGCCTGTCCATAACAGTTGCAGTGCCACTCACACATCACAGCACATCACTTTGAGACATAAGTTGAAAGTCCCATGTGTATGTAATTTCACCATTTTGACTAAGAAAAGATGGCGAGCAGAGTAAATTTTTGCCTAAATTTAAGCAAGCAATACGAACTTGGGCAAAGTTCGTTTTCTAAATACGAAAGACGTGTTCAGCTCGCCAACGTTCCTTAGTTGAAATCAAAGTTCATTTTATGAATCTGAGCTTTAGTATTATGGTCACCCTAATTTTATTTGCATCTTGTTCTCTAGTTATTACACGCGTCTCTGTCTATAGCAACTTAAAAGCATCAGATAAGGATCAGAAAAAGCGTTTAGATAACATCTCCATAGAGTTAATAATGCAATTCGAAGCTTGAAGTTAATTATGCAGTTATAATTAAGTAGTTAACAGTTTAACTCGTGCAGTTAATGATAGTGAGAAGTTAAAAGAGTCTACAAGCGTTACATCTGCAGTTTTGTAGTGATTGTCTAGTACAAGTAGTTCAAGTTTTTACTAAATAATTAAAAATAAAAAATAAAAAATAAATAAATAATAAAAAAATATTTATTGCTTTGAATTGTTTTTGTTGGTGATACAAGCGCTGTAAAAAAAGTCAGACTCGCGTCTCTGAGTTCCTCGGAATTTATGTGCAAAATTTATAAATACAAATTCTTTATAGCACCACATAAATACAACAGAAATATTAATTGAACTGGAGGTGAACAAAGGTGGATTTACCTCTAACAGAGATCTCTTCCAGACATCCCAAGTTAGTGAGAGCTAAGGTGTTAAACGGGCGACAGCGAACACACGAGAATGAGAAGGAAATAGTAACAACAAGAACACTCATAGCCCCGCAGGGAAACCCTGAGTCGCGGGTACCAAGGACTCACACATAGACAACCAAAAAATTACACCCAAACTCACGAGAGAAATTAATGTAGGCCATACACATATTTTCCTGGGCTGGAAATCGAACCCAAAACCTCTGCGTGACAGTCCGGTAAGGTAACCGTTCGGCCACGGATGTAGTTGATTGAGTGCCAATCTTTACTTCTAACTAAACTTAATTAAATTTGTATTTATTTTTTTGTGATATCACTCCACTAGTCTGTTAACCGAATTGAAGCGAAGAATTTTTTTCTAAGTGTTCCATCTTTGTATTAATAATTATAATTAACTAATTTTTTTAATAATAATGTCATATATCAAAACTCAATGTCCAAAGCGTCGTCCTCTTCTTCATTTTCCGTTTCTGTAACTTGACGAAATCAATAAAAAGGTGAGACTTTTGTTTAAATTATAAATGCGATCTAGGCGATTCGATTCTAAATTTTGAATCGATCTTCATAAACATCGAATCATAATGCGCATCCCTAATACTTCCCTGGACGCATTATTTCACAAGCTCTACTGCTACTGAAAAAATATTGATTAGTGTATTTGCGTTACTATAACATTATTTACTATAGGTATTAACTAATAACATAGTTAATAACTCTTTACAGTTCTTGAAAGACAGCAATCACGAAAGTCTAAAGCACTAATAGACTCTTGGTTGTTGTAAAGTGGTTTTATAAGCTACACAATTAGGTTCTAAATAAATAATCATAGTTCTTCAAGATAAGTTAAACATTAAAAACAAAAGATTGATATTAAGAATTACACAATTACAAGTAGCATAAATTGAAATAATTATGTTTTTTTAAATGCATAAGTTACTTTAAGCTACAGTGAAGGGCATTCATAATGCAGTTGATTTTTATAATATTACAATGAATATAAAAAAATATCATACATAAACAAGCAAAAATCATACAGAGTGACCCTTAAAAGCGTTTGACTGAATAAAGGTGTCTCCCTTAAATTAATTAAAAACATTTTTTTGCGATTTCCACGAAACGTTTCGCCTCCACATTTATACTTCAGACGACTAAGGAGCGGAATTCCCTGCCTGCAGACTTATTCCCTGAACGCTATAACTTGGGTTTTTTCATGCATGCACACACACACACACACACACACACACACACACACACACACACACAC
>NW_020653852.1:19831912-19835418 GCF_003589595.1 Hyposmocoma kahamanoa | reverse complement strand
AAAAAAAAACATATATACACACACACACAATTACGCGCGCGCGTACAAATGCACGTGGACACACACTTGTTTAATTTCGTATTTAGTGTAATTTTTAAACATGTTTACTAAATATTTTTGAATGCTCCTTTAGATGATTTTTTTAACATTTTATAATTTATTTGCCTCCTGGTAATCACTTTAATTCTATGTCATTTTCTATCACATAACCTTATTTTGTTTACTGATTTGAGCCAGAAGTGCCATAGCACAGGGCTTACATAGTTTGGGATCCTATATCTAATACCTAAGCTCTTTATTCAATCATGTACTTCTTATACTTTGTACTTGTTGGGAGATAATAAATTATATTATTATTTTCAAATCGAGAGTGAATATGCATTATTTAGGTGTGGATGCTCCATCGTCAACCTCATTGTCACTTTCTATCAAGTGAGATGGAGGTCAGAAGAGCCACTTTTTTATTAAAAGAAAATGAAAATTAAGTCGGTATACTAAACAGAGTAGAAATAAATATGAAGTTTATGAAACATTCATTTTTTTCACGATTTCTAGAAGTTCACCATAGTTGCAGCTATTACCCAGAGGTAGAACGACACGCCGCGCCGTCCGCTGCCCCGTCTGTCGCCATTGGGCGTTTGTAAACGACGGATCTGTGTCAAATTGTCTCTTCCTGTTGTTATTTTATTTATATTAATTTGAAGCGCGCAGATTGCAGGACTCGAGTCGCGGCCTCCTACAACTCATCTCCTGAAATCGAGGTTCGCGTTCTAATACTTCGCCTTAACATCATGATATTGAGGCATATGGGTGAATCGTTAAAGCATATACAGATATAGATAATAAAGCCACTGATTGACTAGTCTATTGATAAAACATTTTACCTTCGCTAAATAATTGCTGAAATGCCACAACGTCAGACCATGCCTTTTTGATCTGAATTGAGATTTTATCACGTTACGATGCAAATGGTTCTTATTAACATTACAAACCATATACAGAAGAATGGTAGAGGTAACATTTTTAGATAAAATACATACTGATAAAATTCCGATAACCACCTGATAGAAAGCAGTTTTCGTCCCTTTTGCAATACAAAGGATATTTTTGAACAGTAGGTAATATTGCTAAGGTGGTGTTGACCGTGAGACATTAAATATGTCCAGTGCTACAGAACTGCAGCATTTCAAGGGAGCTTTAATTATGCCGCGGCGATAATCTAGAATGATTTGCCTCCTCCTATTCGCAACGTAGCTTCTTTATCTGGCTTACGCACAAGAATTAAAGAGTTTACGCTAATAAAACAAATAAACAGCACCAATTACTAAGCTAGTTGTTAATTTATTTTAGTATTATTATGACTCTGAGATCATTCTTATTATTATTAATTTTGTTACTTTATGTTGTTTAAGAGCACGTTGCATACTGTAATAATTTTATTCTAATTTCGGTATTGTTGTTTTAAATGTTTGGGTTACAGACCAAATACTTCTTATTCTTTTAAGTTTTTGTCAAATAGGCATAGCCATCTACCTCTTCTCAGACTCCAGCAGAAAATCAGCGCTGTGGCAGAATAAATGTGTCTTTCTTCCTTTCTTTCTTTCTTTAAATATGAATTCTCCTGTACCCTCCTGTACCTGTTATTGCATAATATTTAAGGGTTTTTTAATGTTATAATAAGTACACGTCGTGCGCCTGACGGTAAGCTATAAACATAGATTTAGTTCCTTCAAAATACCCTTCAAAACCGGAACGCTTACATTACCGTTTGGCGGCAGAAATAGGTAAGGTGGCAGACGCTTAGAGTAATAGTTTCTTAGGTTAGATCCATTTCTGTAGTGTTTGAGAAGACGAGTGTGAGAGATGAGAGACTCATAGTGTTATGCGAATGTTGAGATGGATGTGTGGAGTGACGAGAAAGGATAAGATAAGGAATGAGTACATCAGGGGAAGTTTGAAAGTGGCGCCAGAGACGGAAAAGATGAGGAGCAGTAGGTTAGCGTGGTATGGACATATCAAGCGGAGGGAAGAATGTCACGTGACGAGAAGAGTGTTAAGTGTGAATGTGGAGGGATATAAGAGGAAAGAAAGGTCAAAGAAGATATGGATGGATTGTGTGAAAGATGACATGGATAAGAAAGGTGTGAGTATAAAAATGACGGATATAGGGGAGAGTGAAAGAAAAATACATGTTGTGCCGACCCCACCCAGCGTGAGATAAGGACAGGAAGAAGAAGACCATAGTGCTTTAGATTATGAGTTATGGCTTCAAGTCCCTCTTCTTCTGGTATTCCTTTATCCCATCTGACCTTAAGTGACAAAGTAAATGACAATAAAATATAATTAACCTTAATTGCTAAGTAAGCGATACACATCACATGTTCAAGTTAAACTATAAAATACTGCCTCAGTGACCGAAAGATAACCATGCTAGTTTGCCACGCAGTCCCGGGTACGATTCCCGGGCGGGGAGAAATATATTTATGGCCTAAATTTCTCTCAGAAGTTGGGGTGTATTTTGTTATCGTCTATGTGCCCCGGGTATACAGGTTTTCCCTAGTGCAGTACTGTGTGTGTGTGTGCGTTATTATTATTAGCCTACGTATACTCCACAATAATATCTCGTAGTATCAAGAACTCAATCTTACTTTAAGCAGAATGACATTATTCATCTAAAATAATCTCAGTACAGAGTACTAAATAAACCGACCTCAAGAGTTCGTGGAATGACTTCTATTTGGCAAGTTTTATTGAAATCGGTCATGGGAAAGTGGGCAAACCCGGATTCATCTCGGCTTCGGTCTACGATCATGTACGGGACTTAACACAGGAGATAATAAAAATTGGTTCTCACTGCTCAAAGTACATAATATATTGAGAGAAAAAAACGTCTTGAATTGGAGAATAGCAAATTCAACCATTAAAATAATTGCTATTTATAATAAAATTAGGTGCTATTTATAAAAATGAGTCTTCATGCGTGAACAGTCATCCTTAGAGGTGGATGATTTTCTTCAAAATGAAATGGGACCACTATGGAGGTACCCTTTTTCCAACAAAAAAAGCAGAATGACATTAATCATCTAAAATAATCTCACAAATGCCAGAGTTATCTCGTAACATACATGCAAAAAAAAACATACAGTCGAATTGAGAACCTCCTCCTTCTTTTGAAATCGGTTAAAAAACAATACCGAGCAAGCGTTAGGATGTAGATATAATTCCCAAATATATTTACGACCTTTAAATATAAAATCACATAAAACATAACTTTCATTCTTTCATTTCAACACCATCACATTAGAAATATGGAATTGATACTCATCAAGATTGTTCATTGACTAATAAAATTTTAAGAGCAGAGTTCAAATAAAGTAACGATTGTCGCAATCAATTGTAACTGGATTACCTCTCGAACTCGTTTAACAAATTCATTATAGTTTCAAAATCAATGTTCTCACGATGTGACTAAAGAATAATGAATAACTCGACAACGTTAGATCATC
>NW_020653852.1:19824304-19831902 GCF_003589595.1 Hyposmocoma kahamanoa | reverse complement strand
TAATTTTTTAACCAAAACTAAGCCATAAATCAAGTATAATAGAGATGGTTATGATAATTAGGGCTACACATAATAACAATTTACAAGGGCACAACATTTACACCAAACTTGGTTGAACTCTTTGTCGACCTCGATGGTCTAGTGGTTAGCGCTGTGTGCACTAGATGAGGATTTACCGGGTTGCATTCCCGGAGGAACCAATTTGGGAAATGAACTTTTCAAAATTGATTCTGGTCTGGGTGTTCGGGTGTTCCGGGTAATACCCTCGTGCATTAATTTCTCTGGTCGTAGGTACAATAATTCCTTAGTTTGAGACCAGTATATTCACGAAACAGATTTATAAGGCGAGTTTGAGGCAAGAAGGGCCAGGTCAAGAGAACCCATAACCGACGAGCGTGTATGAAAACACTGATGCGTGTTGTTGATGAGGCTAAAGATGTGTCAGGACCGTAGCAAATGGAAAACTGTTGTCTCTGCCTACCCCGATTGGGAAAAAGCGTGAAGTATAATAATAATAATAACGCGCACACACGTACTAGGGAAACCTTGTATCGCGGTTGCCATGGACACGCCTATAGACAACCACAAATTACACCCGGACCCGGGAATCGAACCCGGACCTCTTACGTGGCAGTCCAGCATGGTAACGCTATCAAAAGGCAGTTACTCAGTTTTTTTTATAATACCAAGTGACGGGACGAACAAGTCGTGCGCCTGTTGGTAAGCTACACGCCTGTTCATAACAGTTGCAGTGCCACTCAGAGCTTTGAATCGCAAAGATCTAAAGGGCATTGTCACTGTGCCCGTCACCCAGAGACATAAGTTGACAAGTCTCACGTGCCTGTAATTTCACCAGCACCCTCACCTTCAAAACCGGAACACAGTAATGCTGATATTACTGCTTGGCGGCAGAAATAGGTAAGGTGGCAGTACTTCCCTGAACGAACTTTTTCACAAGTAGCTCTACTGCTACTAAAAACTTTAGTTAGTATATTATGTATGTTTGAGACCAGTAATATGATTAATGTTGATTGGTACAACACTAGCACTGATATACATATTATTGTCTGTGGCTCTCTGCGTGTCTAAAAAAATATGGTGGTGGTAAAGTTAGAAGTATAAAATGTAAAACAGTTTTAATAAAAAACTAGAAATAGAACATATAAAAAACAGTAATTTCTCTTCCGTGTGCCCATAAATCTGAACAATTGTTTGGCACATACGAAATATTAACTAGTATTTTTTTTTAAATACTGAGTGATGGTACGAATAAGTTGTGCGCCTGTAAAGATCTGATGATCACTGCTGCTGCGCTCATCACCCTTTATTAATACAAAGTTCGAATACAAAGAAAATTTTAGACTAGAACCCATGACCACGCTGTGCCTTAGCGTTGCTCTAACCAACTGAGCTACAGGTAAAGTTATTGAGTTGACGAAATTCTCTTTAGGGTTTTTATTACAGATCTTTCTACTGGTTTTCGGCTTTCGGCGCAGTAAACAATACAAAGTCCCACGTGATTCTAATTTCAACAGCATCCTTACCCGTCAAAACCGGAATGCTGTAATTCTCACATTATCGCTCACAAGTCCCATGTCTAGTCAACTTATGTCTCAAGGTAACGGGCGCAGTAGAGTTACCTATCACTAGTCCGAAATGACATTTTCCAGAAATAACGTTTGGTCGAAATTTCATAACCTCGAAAGTAATTTTGAGAGGAATATTTTTTCTTTTAAACCTAACTTAACCTAACCGAACCTAATCGTGTCTTTGCGATAAACATTCAACATATCCTGAAAGAACAACTGTTTCGTTTTCGGTACAATGAAAATTCGAACGAACGTTTTTTCGGACAAAAAAATTTTCGACTTTGTGATAGGTCACCCGCAGTAGCAATGCCCCTGAAATCATTGCAGTTTCAAGCTCCGAGTGCCACCGCAACTGTTACGGACAGGTGTGTTTTTTAACACCAGGCGTACGACTTGTTCGTCCAGTCAATTGACATTATAAAATAAAAACTTCCCCATCTAATGCCTACAGATATAACAGCTAGGTCATCAACATCTGAAACTATGTTAAGGGCAAACTCAGTGAATTAAACAAAATAACATGTATTACATTGGACTCTCAAATTGTAAAATTAAAAAATGAACTGGTTCATAAGAAAGGTTAATGTCATCTTGCCGAAAATTTACGTTATACTTAATATACAAGGTGTTTTAAATTGATACAGTAATACTTTAACGTCATGTAATGACGACACTGAACAAATTTGTTATCAACCCATTTATATGTCCCGCTACGGGGCACGGGTCTCCTCACAGGCAAAGGTTTAGGTCACAGTCCGCCACGCTGACTCAACACGAGTTGCGGACTTACACGATTGAATTCCGCCTTCACCTTTCTATCACCGGGGTCTAGGTGCAGGCTTGGGTTCCACCTATGTTATGGATATTCCAAAGATTCGCACGAAGTGTTACGCTTCCAAATTTATATGGCGAACGGCTATATAGTGGAATTCCCTGCCTGCAGACTTGTTCCCTGAACGTTACATATAACTTGTTACTAATAACACAACTTGGGTCTTTTCAAGGCGAGAGTGAATGGGCATTATTTAGGTGCGCATGCTGCATCGTCGACCTTATCGTCACTTTCCGTCAGGTGAGATGTAGGTCAAATGCGCATTTATTTTATAAAAAAAAAAACTTCCGAGGTAAAAAAAAAACCTTCTTCGATGAGCAGGTTTCATTAAGGCGTTTTCCTTCATCGAAAAATTCATGGTAAATTTCATATTAAATTTCGCACATAAATACCGAAAAACTCAGAGATGCAAGCCGGGATTCGAACCCACGACCTCTGCTTGAGAGTGTGGTAGGTGAAACAGGTTACAACAGCTGAACAAATCATTCCGTAAAAATGTGCCAAATAATGTAATAACTTTTGTTTAAAAAAAATGAACTAGCCTATACGAAGAGACTGACGTAAGAGAATGGAGGTTCATGATATTTATCTACCCCAGTGGGAGATAGGCGTGATAGCATGAATATCAGTATCATAACCTCAGTACAGAGTACTAAATAAACCGACCTCAAAAGTACGTAGAATTACCAAGTTTTATTGAAATCGGTTACCGGAAAGTGCGCAAACCCGGATTCATCCCCTAGTTCGCCACTATACGGGACTTGACACAGGAGATAATAAAAATCGGTTCTCACTACTCAAAGTATATTGAGAGAAAAACGCCTTGAATTGGAGAAATAGCAAAATCAAACGTTAAAATAATTGCTCCTTATAATAAAATTTAGGCGCTATCTGTAAAAATGAATCTTCATGCGAGAACAGCCACCCTTAGAGGTGGATGATTTTTTTCAAAATTAAATGGGACCACTATGGAAGTACCCCCTTCCCAACAAAAAAAGAATCATGAAAATCGGTTCACAAATACCGGAGTTATCGCAAAACATACATACAAAAAAAAACATACAGTCGAATTGAGAACCTCCCCCTTTTTTGAAGTAGATTAAAAAGTAAGTAACTTAATCATATGTGTTATTTTTAACAGTTTATCGACTGAATATAGGCATGATTTTTATTTTAATCTAAATTAAGGAGCTTTACCGTGCTCGTTAATGTAATGTCGCTCCGTAAAGCTACTTAATTTATACATCTAACCTAGTTTAAGACTATCTAAAGCAATCGCCTGTCGATAACAGTTGCGCGACTAAGAACTTTAAATTTCAAAGATCTGCCCCCTTAGCATGGCACCGCGATAAAACATATAACAATTGCTAACATGGCGAACATCGTGACATCACATTTTTGTGGCACCTCGCGCCGCAGGCAATGCAATGGCCGTGGAAGAACATCGCAGTGCCAAACATGGTCACAGTAGATTTTAAAACATTTTAATAGTTCTGCAAAGTAATTTTATCAACAGAAAAAATAAGTGCAAGAAACGAGATAAAAGAAATAATATAAAAACAAATACATTGTCATTATATAAATTATTGGTAGAAGGTGAGGAGAAAAATTTAACATAGTTTAATACATGAGAGTAATTAAAAATACGAAAATAATAACTAATGTAATGTAGAATATGTACAAAACTTAAACTACAATAACAAGTATTTTTTGTTTTGTCGTTTACGCGGCGATGATTAAACAACGAAGATATAAGCTATACGCAATTTCATACCGTTATATTTGTACTTCAAAATGTAACAATAGTTCATTACCAACTAAACAAAAGCATACTTGCGTTTCAAAATCGGGACGCAGTAATGTTTATATTACTGGTTGGCGGAAGAAATAGGTAAGGTACCTATAGCCGAACATGTCCAGCTACGGGGAATGTACCTGTCGTCCAAACTGAACTTCGGCAGATACTTTGAATCTATGGTCAAAAATGCTGCCAGGAAGCTTGGCATCCTTTCCTAGGTGAGGCGTTACTTCACACCGGGACAGCTTCAGCTGTCTATGGAGTACTGCTGCAACCTTTGGGATGGCTCTGCTACATACCAACTGGCCACCTGGGGTTCAATTGACAAGCGTGCCAAGAGGCTTATAGGTGACTCGAAATTAGTAGAGGCGAAGCTGCAGAGCCTCGAACACCGCTGTAAAGTTGCCCGCTTATCGATATTTTACAGGATATATCACGGAGAGTGTGCGATTGAATTACACGATTTAATTCCGCCTTCCCCTTCCATCACCATATGGATTCCACCCCTATGTTGTGGATATTCCAAAGATTCGCACGAAGCGTTACGCTTCCACATTTATATGGCGAACGGCTATGGAGTGTAATTCCCTGCCTGCAGACTTGTTCCCTGAACGTTATAACGTGAACCTTTTCAAGGCGAGAGTGAATAGGCATTATTTTGGTGTGCGTGCTCCATCGTCGACCTCATGGTCACTTTCCAGCAGGTAAGATGGAGGTCCAATGCACACTTACATTTATAAAAAAAAAAAGAAAAAAAGGTGGCATTACTGTCTTGTACGAACTCTTTTGCAAAGAGCTCTTCTGCTACTAGACAATATCAACAGTGTTTAATCAAACTGTATATAATGCCTTTTTTATAGCAAATACATTACACAAGTTTAAAAAAGAAATGATGATTGAAGAGTATGCCGCTGCTGCAGATAACGTTTGCCTTTTATTTCAGAGACCATCATAAACTGGCCAATTTGAAATCAAAAGTGCCTAATTGTTTAAAAGCTATCATTTGCATACTCCAGCGTTCGATCGACACAAGAATTGAAGTGTTAATCATTAATACTATAATATTTGGAGTGTGACGAAACATTGACTTTGATATGTGACCTTGGGCTATTGTTTGGCATTTCATCTTATATTTTCAATTGTAATTAGTAATGTAATTTTAGAGTACAGTAACGAATAGGAAATTTGAAACTTCTTTGTTGAATTTCAACAGTGAGAAGGTTTTAATAATACCCTTATTGAATATCACGATGTTTGACTGCTTTTTTTATTTACCTATTATGTCTCACTACTGGGTCAAAAAGGTCTCCCCCAAAATCCTCCCTGTCTTTGGCAACTTCCCACCACTCACTCTCAAACCCATCGACATATCAACCCGGCCGACCCCGCCGTCTCTTTCCATCCTCGGCACCCACGGAGTGACGACGTTCGCCCACTTCTCGGGATGCATCCGGCTAACGTGGCCTGCCCAATCCTATTTGAGCCGGGCTGTTTATATTATATGCACCTACATATAAATTGATGAGTGTGTAAAATACGGTAATAATAACATTTTACACAAAATTTAAAACGGGTAAGAATAGGAGAAAATAATAATAATTAGAGTATATGATAATGTACTTTGAGTAAAATTTTGTAATAATCAACAGAGTTAGCGCATCTGATCGATTCAGGCAGGGAATTCCACAGTTTGATGCTTCTAACCTTGAAGGAGTGTGATTATAAGTTAGAAGAGTGGATAGGACAGTTTAAAGATAGATTAAAAGAAGACCGCAAGGTGCGACTGAGCGTCGTGCTTATGACACACAAAATAATCTTTGAGGTAGGGGGGAGAGGTGGGATTAAAGATAATACAGTACAGAACGAATAAAATGCGAAAGTCCCTACGATGACGAATTAAATTATTAATACAAAGATTACAAAAGAGACTCCAACCAGCGACCTCACCATACCGTGGCTGACGATCTCGGAACTGAGCCACTTAAACCTAACTAGATACTTGTTGCGGATCCTTGTTTTTGTGAATGAGAAGGTTAGTTTTTAAACATCGTGGGTATCTTAGAACGACGCATGATTGATAAATACAGAAGAAAAACATCTTCCTGCGCATTAAGTTATGTTTTTGCGATCATAAATCCGCTTTTGGAACGAGTTGCACTCAAAAAATAAGCTTTTTTAACCGACTTAAAAAAGAAGGTAGTTCTCAAGTCGACAGTATTTTTTTTGGTGCATATTACGCGATTACTCGAAGAGGGTACTTCAGTATTGGTCCCATTTAAATTTGAAGAAAATATTCCTGCTCTAAGGGTGGGAAACTAGGGGATGAATGCGGTTTCGCGAACTTCTCGGTAACCGATTCCAATAAAACTTGGAAAACAGATGTAATTCCACGAACTTTTGATTTTGGTTTTCTTTTTCATAAAAAAGTTATTAGTGTGATACGAAGTGACGGGACGAACAAGTCGCGCGCCTGGTGGTATGCGACACGCCTGTCCGGAACAGTTGCAGTGCCGCTCAGAGATTTAAATCGCAAAGATCTAAGATGCCCGTCACCCTGTGACATAAGTTGACAAGTCCCATGTGCCTGTGATTTCACCAGCACCCTTACCCTTCCAAATCGGAACGCAATAATGCTTACACTTAGAATAATAACGCATAGAATAATAGTTTCATATCAAACGAACTGTCACAAGTGAGGCAAAAATGAAATTCATGTAGGCTAGTTTTAGTAGTAGGTTAATTTTCGGTTTTAGCGAATATTTATATAAAAATACAAGTTGAAACGCGTTACTTCCTTGTGGAATGTGATGTTAGTATCTATTTTAAGTTTGTCTGACGTATTTTTACACTCATTTACCGCACATTTCGTCATTTTTAGCTAAATTTCTTGATCTGTTCGCGGTGCAAGTTGGTCTTGAGCACTGAAGGCCCGCCCGCTCGTGTAGGCCCATTGGGCGCGCTTCAATTTGCCTCACTTAGCGTGTGCGGACTAGGTTATTATTCTAAGTGCTTACATTACTGCTTGGCGGCAGAAATAGGTAAGGTGGCAGTACTTTCCTGGACGATCTCTTTCAGAAGGAGCCATACTACTAAAGTTACACGATCCATAAATGACAAACTTTCCACATTCGTTTTTTGACAGTATGCAAACATTTTCAACCATATTTTAGAAAATATAAATAAAATAATTATAGCAGCTTTAAATAGCTTACTTAAACCACAGTATGATATCAAGTGTTATGATTATTAGCTAAGAAATTTCATGCGTGCTTGGTTAAGTTGAATTTTATTTTTAACTATTACGTTGCGATGTCGTAACTACCGATTATCTCGTTATACAGTTAACATGTTATTGTTGGTATTAGTAAAATTTTTGCAA